>NC_085001.1:8364769-8377269 GCF_963854185.1 Sardina pilchardus
AATAATCACTACACATCGATGTGTACAAAGTTTTTCAAAAACTTTTCTATGTACAGAACTTGAAGTGAGAAAAAAAAGGGGTCAGTTGCGACAGTAGAAAAAGACTGTTTTGGCCCTTTGAATTCTGTGAATTCTTCTAGCATTAATGTATGTATGACAACGGGAGCTCACCAGAGAGACAGACAGAGAGAAGGAGGGAGTTGGGTAGAGATGGTGCTCAAGAGAGATGGACAGAACAGACATGGAGGGAGGAGGAGAACTACAGAGATACAGAAAGAGGCGTAGACAGAGCAAGACATGAACTGTAGACGTAAAGAGAAAGAGAGGTATACTGTACATAGAAAGAGAGAGAGAGAAAGAGATATACATAGAAGGAGAGAAAGAGAGGTATACATAGAAAGGGATAGAGGGAACAAGAAAAGAACTGCAAGAACTGCAGGTAAATAAAAGAAAGGCGTGGGTGGAGGAGAGAAATGCTCAGGTGTTTCTGGCCTGAGCGTATGAACAGAACAATAAAAGAAAGAAGAGAAGAGAGAGACAGAGATAGACAGAAAGAGAACAAGAAAGAGAAAGAGGCATAGAGAAGGCAGAGATAAATAGAGAATGAGGCACAGAGAGAGAGAGAGAGAGAGAGCAGAGGAGAGAGAGAGAGAGAGAGAGAGAGAGAGAGAGAGAGAGAGAGAGAGAGAGAGAGAGCGCAGAGGAGAGAGATGGCCAGGTGTTCCTCAGCCACACACAGCTCTCTGTCCTGTAGGCGCCCTGAGGCTGTCAGACTCGACAGTTTGATTGACAGGTCACACGCTGAGCCGACTCTCCATGCTAATCGGCCTGGAGACCTGCACAGTTCCACACACACACCACATATACACACACACACACACACACACACACACACACACACACACACACACACAGACACACACACACACACACACACACACAGATCCACTCACCACTGCACTCTGTTGCAGTGTGTGCACCTCTCAAAGCCAGTGGAGGGGGAGGATAATGAATGTATTGTAGGCAGATGGAAATGAACCGCCCGTCTCTCTTGTGAGGTTACAGTCGTACCTAAACCAAGGGGAAGTCACTACCCTGATTCAATGGCAGGACCTGTGAAATCTATCAAATCTAACAAATGACTATGGGATATCTGCAAGCCTGCACAGTCTTGTCATTTCTTCTTGATAATACACTGCCCTGTAAGTGTGTCATTCAGGCAGCCATCGAATATTGAAACAGAGTAGGCTAAGACTAATTTGAATACAACTGAAAAAAAATAAATAATTTTGAATTCCAAATGAGAATGGAGCTTTCTTTTTTTTTTTTTTTCAACGTTATTTCATCCTTCACTAGCTCTGGCTCCAAGTGTGATGCCATTGTTTTTGTGCGCTCATTTACCAGCGCACATTTAATCATACGAGCTGTACTTACAGAGTCAGACAAATTGTGTTTGTGCCTTTTGTGTTAAAGGCGGAAGTCGTTTCTCAAGCGAGCCGTCGTTGAATAGTCATTTTGAGGCATCTCTGTTTTGAAATGCACACTGCTCGAGAAACCCTCATCAGGACTGCAATTTGCCTACGTATGCTGGTCATTTGTCGTTTATCTCAACGCCATTGTGTTTTATTGTTAAGTGATCAGTCATTCCTGTTTTGCAGCTATTTGAGCTGCGTGTTTGATTGATACCACTATTAATGATATTAAATTATACCAGCACTTACAGTTGTGTCTCTGTGTGAAATGTTTACCGAGACTGCAATTAGTCTGCTCTTTGATGGAATGTTTTTGTCTGTAGTCTGTAGCCGGATAAAACCCTCTTTCAGACGCCCTGTGATGACGACCCCTTTTGGAGATCAAACAGTTCTCTCTGTTTTCTTTCATGTCCTTCTTTACATGCTGAGCAGGTCACCATGAGCTCCCTTTAAAGATGTGTAGGTTTTGTTTATCGACAAACAATACTAAACAAACAACAACATTCTGAAGGCCTGCATATTCATTTAACAATAGGCTATTATTCTGTAGCTCTGATTCCCTGTTCCTGTCTGTTACTACATTTGTTCACATTTCCCTAAGCGTAAAAAAGTAAATAGTTAAGTCGCCATAGGGAAAAGGGTATTCCAGAAGCTTGGTTTAGTGATACATTTTTAATTCAGAGTAAGTAAACCTCCTAATAAATGCCACCATGACCTCATTCTCTTAGCAAAACAAAGACACAAGGCTGTTTTATTAGGGGGTTTGTCACTTATTCTGTAGGCAGATCCATGACTTTACTAAACCATGTTCTAGTACACAACGCACTGAGTTGTTTTTGTTTTCCATGATTATCCTGCATCCTCGCAGAGGAAGGATGCACCTCTGATGACCAAATAAGGGCATATTGCACCTCCAAGCGTGCCTCACTCAGGAGTACTGTGAAAGCCTTCTCACTGTGGGCAGAGCTCCTTAAACCTGACATGATCCATCCCTCCCTCTCTGAAGCAGCATGCTAGGGCCATTAAAAGCCCATTCAAAGGCACCTGGTCAAAACCACTCGCTCCTCTCAGAAAAGCTAAAGCACACCTCCGTGCTTCCCTCTAAATCTGTCTGCCAAGAAGGTTCCCTTCAAAGGGACTTCTCATGCTTGACCTGCAGAGGCCTCCAATTACCAAGGCAGCTTCTCCCTCGTCGTACGTCACCAGATGCTTAAAAATCTGTGTGTCTCTGTTAGTATTGGTGCTGATAGGAAAACAAACAAAAAAACTATAACAACAAAGCAAGGAGGCATCATCCTCAGTTGATGAATGTAATTCGTAATAAATGCAATTTATATGCTAATATGGTTATATGTGTTTGCAAAGGCTGCACACATCCAGAATCCAGAGAGAATTTAATTATTTCACATTGAATACAATACGATAATGTTAGCCCCCTAGCAAAGAGTTGGACAGAATTTGCAATGCATGACTGTTTTTCACTGTGCTGACAGAAATTAGAGCACTATCTCATGTCATAATTTTTTAATTATGCAGATTCATTTAATTATATTTCAGACCTAAAACAGTCACCAAATGCTCTGAAGCACAATGAGAGGGGTAATGTTACTTAATTGTATGGAAGTTTATTTGGGGGGCGATGAGTTGGTGTGTGTGTGTGTGTGTGTGTGTGTGTGTGTGTGTGTGTGTGTGTGTGTGTATGTGTGTACTCAGCATCTAAAGTACTGAATGGCTATGAAGTAAGCTACAAAACAACCAGTGAACACATTTTTGGTTGGTTCAGATTATAGACAGAAAAATTGTTCAGTGCATAAATAAATACAGGCCAATGGTACTGTATGTGCAAAATTACCATTTCTGTTTTGAGGTCATGGAGCTGTGGACAACTGTGAAGAAGATGGACTTGAACGTGAGTGGGAACAGACAGATGATTTAAGTCTGCTGAGCACGTCTCTTAACCATTCCCATGCTTAGTGGAGACTGCTGATTAAGCAGTGGAGCACTTGACGCCAGACAGAAAGTCCCTGGGCATAGTTTTGTCTCTGCCTCCGTTGTAATCATAAGTTTGTAGTGTGTGCTGATAATCATTCTTAAGCCATCATCCTTCCATCAAGATTTTAATCAGACACAATGTGAGAATTGGTATGTGTAGCACAAGTAATCACTTTTGGACCTACTGGTACCCATTCAGCTCTAAGGGGGTGTCTAAAATTGACAAAGGGCCATACGTATATCTGCATGGTGCCAACAAAGTTGCATAATGTTATACCAGGCATTTGGGACATGCACTGGCAGTATCAGAGAGGCCATGCTCCACAATATAAATGAGTGTGTCTCATCATGAGTGTTGTTTTAGAAGTAAACATCCTAAAATAAGGAGCTACAATATCATAGGGTAGCAATGCAAAACCAAGAAGTCAGTAATTAACTTGATTTGATATGTCTTTTGACACCACAGGGCTACACATACCTACCATATTCATTAAAAGTGTCAGTAGTGTGATTGCAGGATTAAGGCGATATATACTTGACTTTGTGAGCAGTGTAGTAGCGGTAATGTGCTAACATTTTGTCATCATATTTCTTTATCTGACACTTTTATCCAAAAGGACTTACCGATACCATTTGCAGGGGCAAAATCTCCCTGGGGCAACTCAGGGTTAAGTGCCTTGCTCAAGGGCACAATGGTGGTAGTTGGGAATTGAACCCACAACTTTTGTGGCTACATGCTAGCTGAGCTCCTTAAGCACTATACCAGCACCACCTTACAGCCTAGAGGTGATGTAAGCACTATACACCCCCCCCCCCCCCCCCCCTTACAGC
This sequence comes from Sardina pilchardus, assembly GCF_963854185.1. Classification (NCBI taxonomy): domain Eukaryota; kingdom Metazoa; phylum Chordata; class Actinopteri; order Clupeiformes; family Clupeidae; genus Sardina; species Sardina pilchardus. Next base: position 8,369,065 of record NC_085001.1, read on the forward strand.
CTAGAGGTGATGTAAGCACAACACAACCAGCCAAATGTGCAGATGGTGAGATATCCCAAGTTCATTTTATGGTCAACATTGAAGAATTTGAAGGATGGCATCAAAAACGTGACATGAGCCTTTTCAAACTGAAAATATTATCATCTTTATGAAATACAGTCCTTAACACTAATACATTTGTGAAAATCAGCTATACAATATAAATACATTGCATCTTTAGTTTTGTATGTACGATATGTGTGGTCATATAGGCTTCCTGTACATCAAAGGAGCTAATATTAGTGTGTTTGAGTACATTATCAATACATATATACATACATACATACATATCATTAAATGTATACACAAACCCAAAGTTGAATGTGCACATCATCTACTGAAAGAAACAACGAACCACGTTACCCTCCTCTGGCACGGCAGCTGTACTGGTGAGCTAAGACCACACTTCACAAGGGAAATGCAGACAGCCTCAGGTCTAAATGGTGAGCTAAGACCACACTCCACGAGGGAAATGCAGACAGCCTCAGGTCTACATGTACACCACTGTAGGTCCGGAAGAGCTGGCTTTTCTAGGGCCACCTAGATGACCTTTCATTATAACATCATGCATTACATCTGTATATGCTTATATTTTTAAATATATAAAAGAGGTATTTAAAAAGGTACATTATACTACACTTGAACACCATAGAATGGAAAGGGCTCATTGACACAACAACAGTAAATATTTTTTTAAAAAATCACAGAAAAAAAGGTTTTCGTATTCTTTTGTTGTTTTTAAAAACGAGCAAACTGAACAACCAACTTATCACCTAAACGTAAGAGATAGCAAGTTTTCCACAGGATCCCCTTTCAAACCTGACGATTCAAGCATCGCAGCCAACGAACACAAAGAGAAACTATAACAACACGAATCCTGTAGATCTGGGGAAGGAACAGGTCACATGAGATGTTGTTTATTAGTTACACTTCTACGTTTATGTTCTTTATGGCCAAACACTGATTATGTTTGTACTGACTACATGTGATGTGTCTTCTGCCCTGGAAGGCAAAAGGATTGCATTGCATGAGAGGATGTAGATAAACACACCATCTGAAATTCAAGTCAGGATGTGTGGGTTGCTGCAGGAAGCAGAATTCAGCGAAATCACAGGCTTGTACTTACATGGAGAAAATTACCAGTTGCTTTTTTGAAAAACCTCCTCTTGTATTCTATGTCTGTGTATGAGTGTGTGCGTGTGAGTCTGTGGGTGACATACTCTGTCTGTGTACGTACTGTATGAGTGCTTTAGTCTGTCTGTGTGTGTGTGTGTGTGTGTGTGGTCTTATAATCGGGCGTAGCACTTGGCACGTCCGGCCAGGGGTCAGCGTGGGCAGAGTGACCACGTGACCTTGAGCTAAACAGACGAGAGGAAGTGTTGCCGCTCTTCCGTTGTCACGGTGACCCACAGACCCCCTCTGCCTCCCTCTAATCTGCCCGTACAGCACACAAAGCCAACAACAATCCCACTGACCCCGGGAACAGTGACCCCGGTCACTCCATGAGGGTGGCCAATCAAATGATGCACAGGAGTGACAGAAAATCAAGGCAAAATGACAGGGTGCTGGCTGGGTATCACAGGTAATACTGCAGGCTGTAAGAGCATTTATGAAATCTCACAGCAAAAACAAGCCGACGAGCTGAAAACTGTCACAGATGACAGACGCCCCTTATCGTCAAGCCTCTAATCTAGAGGCTCATTTCCTGATGAGGAATGAAATGATCATCTAATACTTCTGGACCTATGGGACTGAGCAAGATGTCTGGGTTGCCATCTTGATAAAAAAAAACCTTGTGGAGTACAAACAGGTCTGCAAAACACACAACTTTCAGCAAGATGAAAGCCACTTTCCATAATTACCCTGTAGAATGATTGTGGGTGGAATACTTTATGCAGAATGCAGTTTTGTAATCAGAGGATGTAAGGAACTGGAGATGATGTACAAAGTTTTTTATAGAGCCCCTGCCCAATGAATATTTATAATGCATATGTTCAATGGAAGATGTCATTTAATACGGGCACAATGTGACAGATATGTAAAAAAAAACACAGTACAATAGGCATCGTCCTCCATGTGTATATCAGGTGTGAGTAAAGACAAATGAACAGTGAAATATGTTTTTCAAGAATCAAGCCCAAAGACTGAGCTGGTCGACTGGAGATACAGAAAACAAAAATACTTGCCTCATCTCAAAAGATGTCAAACACACTAACAAGTACAGCACTACAGTATATGTGTGTGTGTGTATGATACATACAGTACATAGTAGCAAGTACCTGATGCTGTTATTGATGTCACTGGCATGACATATTGAATACTGCTGTGGTTTACCCAACTAGGGTAGTGTGTCAAAAGTAAAAGCTTGTGTGCCAGTGTACATGATTAGCATGACATGTCATAAACTCTCAGTCATCTTCTGTCTTTCGGGGGGTTTTTTTGGAAGAGGGCCTAAGTGAATGTGCACTAGAGACAAATCACCTACCTCCTGATTCCAGTTTTTAAACAGTTAATGCCCACAGTGAATACTGACAGAGAGATGCCTTCCCAATGACATGTGTTAAAAAAAAAGAGGAGGTATTGTAATGAACAATGGCTGATGACAACGACCGATATAAGCACTGTAGGCTATCGTCAGCGTTTTCACTGGGCTAATTTTACCCTCCTCCTCTCTGCGAGCACTTACTGTCTTGCACACGGTGTTCACCGGCATCTGTGATGGACACCGCAGACAGTAAATTACCCGCGGCCCTTTCAGGAGAACCATGTGTGCCGAATGGCGAAGCGACAATTGAACACATTCACGTACACGCTCACTTCATGGAAAAGCAATTAACAGCCAGCAGACATGGGCCACGTTTCATTTATTAGTCCTTTAATACGGTAACTGATTCATTCACTTGCCTTGCTAACGGTACTTAGGAGGACATCCTGGGACTGATGGCCAGGAAAATGGTCGTTACAAATGGTGGGTGGCGGTAGGGTGGTGGTGGTGGTGGTGGTGGTGATGCCGCTACCGCCACCACACTGCCACACTGCCACTGTAGCCTACAATTATTTCTTGGTCTCTCCGAGCGGTAAATACATGCATCTCTGCTGCAACATACAGTGTCAAAGAAAACTCAAGTCATGTCTTTGTTTTTTTTTTTTGTTTGTTGTTGTTGTTGTTGTTGCAAAAATTCATCTCTGGATGCAGACTCCTTTTTGCGAAGGGACAGAGAAGGGCGGACAGACGAGAGGACTTTCCGGAAGGAACCACAGAGGGATGGAGGTGAGAATCTGCCTAGGACCCCTCTCCCTGCCCTCCCGTTTACCCCTTCCCCTATTCCCTTGCCCCCCCTCCCCCCAAATGCCCCCCCATGGTGGTGTAGTGTGGTGTGCTGGACTGGCCTGGCGTTAGCACAGGGGTCTGACAGCCTGCTGGCTGCCATCCTGGAGATCCTGAGAAACTTGTCTGTTCGTGTTGCTCTCATTTTTGGAGGCTTATTTTTTCTGTTTTTTAAAAAAAGGAAAGAAAGAAAAATCAACAAAACAAAAAAACAAAAAAAACAAAAAAACAAAAACAAAAAACAAACAATCCAGGGGTCAATTTATTCTCCTACCCCCCTCTTCCCCTTCAACCAACCCACCCCACCCCCCAAAAAATGCACCTAACCCAGAAACACCTCCCATCAGAACCACCCCCGCGCTCCACCCACACACCCCCACCCTCCCCAATCCCAATCATAACCATAAAAAAAAGGTAAAAACAAGGTCTACGGCGGAATGGCTTATACTCCTCACAGTCATTAGGGGGCGCCAGAGCCCCTGGGAACTACTGAGGTGCGGTTGGCGGTCTTGCGGCTGGTCTTGCGTCCAGTCTGGGTGATCTTGGCGGCCGGGGGTCTCCGAGCGACGGGCTGGCGCCTCCCCTTGGGGCCCCTGCGCTTCTCCTTGGGCCCCGGACGGCCCCTCCCGGCCCCCACGGGTCACTTCCTGCGAGAGTGCAGCGTGTCCTGGAACTTGGTGCTGGTGTAGCGCACGTGGAAGCCCTTCTTGTTGATGGTGTCGTCGGAGCGGAACTTGATGACGATCGAGTCGCCGGCGGAGTAGATCTCCTCGGGAGGCTGTGAGTGAGGTAGAGACAGAGAGAGAGAAAGAAAGAAAGAAAGAAAGAAAGAAAGAAAGAAAGAGAACATGAAGAAGAAGCAAAAATGGACAGAGTGTGGAGAAATCAAGAGAAAAACAGAAATGGGGAAAGAAAGAGAAAGAAGAAAGAGTTCTGTCAGTATACTGTTACGTGTTTACATAGCAGTAGATCTTGTAATGTTATCACATGCCTCTGCTGCTTGGATTCTCTCTGACTACATCTCCATCAGGCCATAAGCGGGGGCCAGTGACTCTAGTGAAGGTTGACTCTGGCCATTAGTCATCCTTCTCCATGCTGCAGTACACCCTACTTGACTGGGAGCTCCTCCACCCCAACCACTCCATTTAGGAGCGCCTGATGCATGACCCAACTGTACACGAGCACATTAACGCCACTCTTATTAATGTACCAAGCCTCCGTCAATTAGGCAGCGCCCTACTGGCCGCCCTGAGCAATATGCCAGGCGTGCCCTCTGGCACTGAAGACACACGCGGGCGCGCGAGAGGAGAGGAAGGGGGATCCGCTCTGACAGGATATGAGGCGGTATCGGCGCGCGGTCGTGCGGCACTTCAGCTTCAGCGTGTAAACACCGGCCAGTCTTTTACGCCGCCGCCGCCGCCACACCGAGCGCTGCTGTGGCTAATCACATCCGCGCGGAGTGGACCGGCGAGCGCTGGTCCGGCACTGGCCCGGCACTGGCCCGGCCCTGGCCCCGCCTCTCGGCCGGCACTTCTCGCCTGGGCGCTCAGCGGGGGGTTTTCCCAACAGGAGCGCTAATGGAGGGATCAGTCCCTTCATTATGGTGGACATTACTGGCCGCTGCGGAGGCTGCCAGGGCCGATTTGCTGTGGCGGGGCTTCAGGGGAAATAAGCGGAGGCGGCTGGTGAGCTGAAGCGGAATGGAACTAAGCTGCCGCTCCTGGGGTGGGAACGGACGCCACGGCAGTGCACAGTCCAACTCCCTGTGTCTTCCACGCAGCCTGTGTGTGTGAGGGTGTGTGTGTGTGTGTGTGTGTGTGTGTGTATGTGTGTGAGAGAAAGAGAGTATGAGTGTGTGTGTGAGTGTCAGTGAGTGTGTGTGTGAGAGTGTGTGTGTGTGTGTGTGTGTGTGTGTGTGTGTGTGTGTGTGTGTGTGTGTGAACTGCAGCGCCATTTTCTCCACTTGACCAAAGACGGGGGGAATTAGGGATACCAGGGTCAGCGTTCATTACTGGCCCGAGACAGGAGTGTCTCATCAGCCCCAGTCCCAGCAGCACATCGGTTTCATCTGCGCATCAAAGTCTGAATGAGGCTCAAAGGTCATAGAACAAAGCCACCGCACTCTGTTTCCACGGCAACTCTTCCACGGCTCCCTCAAGGTAGTGTGTTCAATTCTAATACAATACAATTTATGTTCAATTTACTCTTTTATTTCCTCACAGTCCTTCAGCTGTCAACTCTGAGTGTGTACTGTTTTTTTTTTTACACAATCCTGGCCCTTCCAAACCCAAGAAATCCCAGCCAATCGACATATTACTTCACCCACAAGACAAGCAGCGGTTCAATATGATTGACTGACGAGCTTAAACATCAACAACCTTCCACCCAGATTCACTGACTCCCGTGTTTAAGCAATGTATCTACGCATAGATAAAGGCTTGTGAGGGTTACTCCCCTGCAAACACCCTGCACCTCCCTTTTGTAAGGTTAGCACCGCTTTTTCATGTGGGATTAGTTTGAATTTAGGTCGCCGTCAGATGGATTACAAGATGTGGAATAATCGTGCAACACCTGCAGGTCTGCCGGGCGACCCACTGACCCTGTTGTGCTAATGAAGAGCTCTCCAAGATCTGATTTATCCTCAGGAACAGGCTGGCTGGCACAATAACGGCCTCGTATTGTTCTTATCTCTGGCTAATTAACCGAGCGAGTCTCTCGGAGACCGACCAACCGACGCACTTGCTCGCCCCAGACAGGAATGTTAATGGGTTTCTGGGTTTCTTGGTTTTACGTGCGCACATCGAAAAAAAAAAAAAAACTTAAAGTAGATGGATGCCTGGGGGCACCTTGGCACAACTGGCTCCAGGCTACAGCGCCGGTATCTCATTCGGGTCCAAGTGCCCACGGGGACCAGGCTTCAGGTCCTCTCTGGGTCCTCTCCTGGTCCCACCCCATCTCTGTCTCCCACTGACTTCCTATCGGTCTCTCATTATCACATTAAAGGCAAATAAGCCCCCAAAAATACGTTAAGTAGATGGATGCTCAAAGTGATGACGAGGAGAGGAATATGGAAAGAGATTCACAAATGAAGCACTTGGAGCCATTAGAACTCACTCAGTTATAACTCAGTTAGAATGCCCCAAGTACCTCATTTGTGAATATCCTATTAACTCTTGCACCTTGGCATGTTCAACTGTGTGTCGCTCTTTACTTTGTTTCCACGTGTGTGTGGACGCCAGTCTTACCCCTGATCCACAGTAGCGGCCCAGTCTTGGGGATTTGGTGTCAGGCCCGTCAAAGAGCTCCATGTAGTCGTAGCCGCAGTCGGCCTCCTCCTCGATCTCGAACGTCTGGAAAATCAGCTCCACGCCGTAGCCCTTCTCCGCCGAGATGGTCCACTGGCAGTCCGAGGCCCCGGGGTAGTTATTGTCCCCGAACTGGGCGTGGGAGTACAGGTCTTTTGTCTTCACTTCTGCCTTTAGATGACCGCCACATTCTGCACACACACACACACACACACACACACACACGTCAAAAGGTTTGAAGGTACACAGTAGTATATCACATTACATGTGGCTATCATCACATTGCAGGTGGTTATTACAGTGTACTAGCTGAAGTAAAAAAGTGGACATGTTAATGCATTCTGATACTTGGTACTAACCCTAATCCTCACCCTTACGCTAGCCTTAACTCCACGTACATTAAGAAACTTTAGCATACCACAATAACTGTAAGCATGCTGGACAAAATGCTGTAAGGATGCTTGAATGTTTTTTACTTTCAAGTTCAATAAATAAAAAAAGATAATAACTGCAAAATGCATGATTTTGCACAATACCATGTTGTAAAAATGTGCTTTTATATAAAAATGACTCGACTGTTAGGCACCTGGCACTAAAGACATGTATTGTAAAATGCGGTAAAACATTTCATTGGTTTCAATGACTGTAAATAAAAAAAATCAAAAATAATAAAGCAAGACGCCACAAAGCACGGGCCAATGTATGCACTGTGGACAAGGCCAAGTAAATAAGCAGGCAGCGTGTGGCCTTCAGCACTCACCAGCATGAGAAATAAAAGCGACCACACAACTCAAAGGTAGGCCCTGGCCCTAATCCTAATCCCCACTGTTAGAGAAACTTAATGCTGTAAGCACATTGCATAACCGAGCCCCGGACCAAACGAGAATAACAATTGCTGAGCCGCGAAATTACAGGCGGAAAAAAAAGAAGAGAGAGAGAAAAAAAAAAAAAAACTCGAAACGAGCCGTGCCGGGCCGGACGCTGTGAGCTGGAGCGTCCCAGCGGGCGGCTAAAGCCCGGTCACAGAGGGCAGGCAGGAGGCTGGTCAGTGTCTGCTGCCGTTCCTGTGAGCTTTGGCACACGAGCCCGTGTCCTGGCACAACCCCCCCCACCCCCCACCCCCCGCTGGTCCCACTGGATCACCCCCCCCACCCCAGCACTGCCCTGCGCTGGTCCCACTGGATCAACCACCCCCCCCCCCCCCCAGCACTGCCCTGTGCTGGCTGCGCTGGATCAAGCCCTGTCCACACTTTCAACTCTCCCTCCTTTTTTAATCCTTTTTGTCACTCTTTCCGTCAAGTCAAGTCAGTCGGTCCTCCTCATCGGAGTCTCTGTCTGATAATCTGCTCCCAGCGCTTCACACGGGCAATATAGGAGGAGATTTATGAGGACTTTATAAGAGTTTTTTAGATGACTACACACGCGTGGCCACATTCACATGCCCTGCAGCCTCTAATCCCACTGTCCCTTCATTTCACTTTCTCTCTCTGTCACTCATCCTCCTCTCTCTTCCTCTTTGTCTTTCTCTCTCTT
>NC_085001.1:8389769-8484769 GCF_963854185.1 Sardina pilchardus
ACGGGTTTCCACTACAGCTGTACCGAGCTCGTCTCCACCCCCCCCCCCCCCCCCCGACTCACCCCCCCCCCCCCCCCAACCCTCCCCTCCGCCCACTGATCCTCCCCAGTAGCAGCGACCACAGGCATGACTCAAAACACACTCCGCCGTTAACCCACTGACATCACGCCGCCACGCTTGAGAAATAATAAAATATATATATATAAAAAATCTAATGACATGAGCAGGCGCCCGCTGTGTGGTGTATCCTCACTCTGAGGATACTAGCTTCGCCAGTCTGGAGCTGGACTTTGTCAGTTGGTCATTTCTTTTCGGTGGCGATGAGTCAATGGAGTAGGCTCATTTAACGAGAAAGACTCAATTGAATAACTTTAACTAGGTTTTTACATTTTTTTAAAAGTTATATGTTTGGGTCTTTTCCTTTTTATGTGAAAGGACAGTGCACACTGGGCAGGAAATGAAAGAGAGAGAAGGAGAGAGAGAGAGAGAGAGAGAGAGAGGTGGCGTGTGGGTTAAATGAACTCAAGTCCGACTAGAACCTGGGTCCCCGTGGGCACCGAGGCTATGTGGAGCAGCATACAGATGCAATGGCCGCTACGCCAGCAGCCTTTCACTTTTCACATGTACTGTAGCAGTACAGATCTAGACACATCTCAGCCTTGCACTTTTCACATGTACTGTACTGTACTGTAGCAGCACAGATCTAGACACATCTCAGCCTTTCACTTTTCACATGAACTGTACTGTACTGTAGCAGCACAGATCTAGACACATCTCAGCCTTGCACTTTTCACATGTACTGTACTATACTGTAGCAGCACAGATCTAGACACATCTCAGCCTTGCACTCTTCATATACAGCAGTAGAGAACTAAACACATCTCAGCCTTTCACTTTTCATATACAGCAGTAGGGAACTAAACACATCTCAGCCTTGCACTTTTCATATGCAGCAGTAGAGAACTAAACACATCTCAGCCTTGCACTTTTCATATGCAGCAGTAGAGAACTAAACACATCTCAGCCTTTAACTTTTCATATACAGCAGTAGAGAACTAAACACATCTCAGCCTTTAACTTTTCATATACAGCAGTAGAGAACTAAACACATCTCAGCCTTGCACTTTTCACATGTACTGTACTGTACTGTAGCAGCCCACATCTAGACACATCTCAGTCTTTCACTTTTCACATGTACTGTACTGTAGCAGTAGAGAACTAAACACATCTCGCAGTAGAGAACTAAACACATCTCAGTCTTTCACTTTTCATATACAGCAGTAGAGAACTAAACACATCTCAGCCTTTCACTTTTCATATGCAGCAGTAGGGAACCAATTAACGCATCTGAGCCTTTACCTTTCCATACAGTATGCAGCAGACAGTAGAGAGAACTAAATGCATCTCAGTCTGCGCTGCTACACTACACGCTGAAATGGACTCCAGCTGAGAAGTCTACACACGAGACGCTACTGAAGAGCCGTTTGCCTCTCTTATGTCTGTATCTATGAGCCACTCCAGGCAGCCTTGCTACTGTATGAGATCGTACACAACTGAAAGGGCTGCACGACGGACCCCCTGGCTGGACTGAACCAGAGCTCCCCCTGGAGCCCCCCCCACCCCATCCACCCCCCCACCCCCCACCCCATCCACCCCCCACCCCATCCACCCCCCACCCCCCCACCCCATCCACCCCCCACTCCATCCACCCCCCACCCCCCACCCCATCCACCCCCCACCCCCTCCACCCCATCCACCCCATCCACCCCCCCACCCCCCACCCCATCCACCCCCCACCCCCTCCACCCCATCCACCCCCCACCCCATCCACCCCCCACCCCCCCACCCCATCCACCCCATCCACCCCATCCACCCCCCCACCGACCACCCCCCACCCCCCACCCCTCCATCCCCCCCCACCCCCGGAGCCCTTGCCCTGGGTGACGTGTGGAGGAGCATGGGTCCCTCTCTGCTGCTTGACTCCCTGTTAGCGCCATGTTAAGTCTGCTTTTGTAAATGTGCTGAACCCTTCCCTCCCTCAACCCCAACCTCTCCCCACTAGCATCTCTTGTGCTGGGAGGGAGGAGAGCCTCTCGGGGCTCGCTTGGCTTCGCTTGGCTTGGCTTCCCACCCCTCCCCTCCGGCTCATTGTCCTCCCAAATTCTGCAGCTCCTTGCGTATCCATCGGAGAAAGAGGAAGGAATTAGAAAAAAGAAAAAAAAAAAAGGCGAGCGATGACAAACTTCCTCTCCCAGGGCAGTGTTTACACTCCCTTCCTCCTGCCCCGGGGAGTCACGGTAACCGTCGCCAAGATACCGCACCACATCAATCGTGGTGGCTCATCTATTTCCAGATGGCAGAAGCTGCATCTGCTGAGACCTGGGATGGGTTGGTTTCTCGGCGGGCTATTGACTTGCGGTGGCATAAGGGCCAATCGCTAACTACGTCTGGTGTGGGGAGGGGGGGTGAGGGGGGGGCGCCATGGATCCCCAAATAAACAGTAACAAGGGCAAAGAATGTTTTACTTGTGCACTGTTTGATGTTACACCCTAATTTGCTCTGCAGGACTGTTTGCTCTTACTTGGACACTTGTAAAGTTTGCGAGCCTGGGTGATGTCCCCTTTACTCAGCCTGGTCCTCTGGCCAATGGGCGGCCGGACGCCGTTCACATCGTAGCGGGGCAGGATGGTGTCCAGAAATATCCCTCTGCGTCGACGAAAGAGAGGACAAAGGGGAAAAAAGAAAGAAAACCAGGTTAAAGGGAAACGTACAGTACAACAGATTATTCATGTAACCACAGCTGAAAATAGCTAAAGCACATGTTCTCACTAGCCATTCTCAAGAACCACTATAATTTGGCAGTAAGTGCATTTCTTGAGCCAGCAAGCAGAATTATTCTATTCTATCAATCAGCACACACGGCACCATTGGTGGAGAAAACAACTATGTGGCAGCATGCTTATTTGTCTGAATTTTATCTCTCGCTTTTTTTGGCACCTTTTCTATGCAACACACACATGCCCACACAAACACACCCATTAAGTGAACACACACACACACACACACACACACACACACACACACACACACACACACACACACACACACACACACACACACACACACACACACACACACACACACACACACACACACTTCACAGCTGTGCCAGCAGATAAGGACGCTGGCAGCTATATCTCAACAGGTATCTGCACCTGCTCCCAAGAAGGCGGCCATTATTCACAGAGGCATTGTGGACTACGGTGACTGCCTGCCTGCCTGCCCGCCTGCCTGCCAGAGCTGCGGACGCAACAGGCCCCAGATTTGTTTGTGTTCGTCTGGCGAAGGCAGCTGCCTGGGCGAGGGGCCAGCGGCCGTTATCTGCCACGGCAGCCGTAGCATCTCTCAGCGGCGCGGAGCTAAAACACCCCTGCGCTATCTGTGACAGGAAAAGGGCTGAACCTCGGGCCGACAAGAGCCAAAACTCGAGCGGCAACCACCACACCATTACAACAACAACTACAACAACAATAACAAAAAACAATAACACCCTTCTTCAGCGAACCTTTGTAAAACTCAAAAAGCAATGAATTGATGACAATAACAACATCGACAACAACAACAAATTGGTGGAGATTCATCTCGCAACTGTTCTCCCAGGCTCTCGCGCTGGCTCGCCTCTCTAGAGCATTGGTAATAGCTTACAGAAAGAGACGAGGGCAGAGACTCTCTGTGCTGGGAACGTTCTGTCAAGCAGTGGGAGGGCTGGACGTAGGATGCCAAAAAGACAAGAAGTGGTGCATCAGACTTCCTCTTAAATGGTGAGTCACACACAATAGGAGGACCTGACCAAGTCATCATTCCAATTTTCAGAAGACCTTGTGAAAACAGTGACATAACAATGACCCCGAAAAAAAGACGTAACGCAGGATTTCAAAATCCCCCCGAATTACAAATAAATGTCGTCACCGATGCGAGGCCTGGAGCGGTTTGAGGAGGTCAGGCTGAGGAGTTTTCATGTCAGCACTGACCTCAGTGTTGTTTGTGAGCGTGCATAGATTCCGGCCCTTGTGCACAACCCAGCCTCAGATTTAAACAGGCCCATTAATCAGCGTTTGTTTGGCTTACGAGCATTGCAACACTGAGCGCAGTGTCCAAGGCCGAGGAGGGCTGAAACACTAGCCATCCAACATGTTTCCGACTATACAGATCTGGTCGGGGGAAAAACCCCGCTTTCTCTGCGCCGGGCTTTTTTTTTTTTTATCACTTGACACTTTCTTTTGCAAGTTTATCGTTGGCCCTTTATTTCTTTCTGTCTTTCTTTCTCTCTCTCTCTCTCTCTCTTTCTTTTCCCTCTCGCCTGACAGCGAGCAAAGGCTCGCTCCCCTGGCTGTTCCCATGGCGACAGGCCCGTCAACGGCCGGCATGTGCAAACAGAAGCGTCCTGAGCTAACAGCGCGAGAGAGAGACCACCACCACCTCCGCCGCTGCCCTTCCCCAGCCTGCTTTCCCCCCCCCCGGAGCAGAGCCGTCTCTCCGCAGCCCTCAGACGCTGGCCACCGCCGGCACCCGCTCCCTGCTCCGGTGTCAGCGGGGACAAAGCGTGCGCTAGTAGCTCTTTATTTGCCTTGGCCCGGCTCCATGCACCAGTCCTGAAAAATGCCCCCAGAAGGGGCGGTTCGGGGGTAAGGGGGGGGGCAAGAGAATTGGTTGGTGGGGGGGGGGGTGGGTGTGAGTGATTAGAGGGGGATTGGAGGGGGTGGTCGACAGGCAGAGAGCTCGGGTAACATGCCCGAGACAAAAAGCACGCAGGGCTCCCGCACTTGTCCCCCGGAGACACTTCAAAACGTGAAGGCAGGCCATGAAATCTCCTCAACAACGGCCCGAGACCAAAGGGCCCGGCTTCCCACGGAGATTTACAGTAGAGAGCGCTCTTCAAACACACAGGGGGCTGATGGGAAAAAAAGAAAAAAAAAGAGAGAGACGAGAGAGCAGAGGAGAGGGGCGATGTGTGTGTGTGTGTGTGTGTGTGTGTGTGTGTGTGTGTGTGTGTGTGTCTGTATGTGTGAACGTGTGTGTGTGTGTGTGTTGACAGGTAGATCAGCCAATCGGCACCCTCCCCTGCACAGGGCAAAAACGTGAGCCGGATCCCAAACATCACAGCGACTTGAGAGACGAAAAAAAGAAGCCCAACAAAGGCAGCCTTGTGCTGATGAAGAGATCTGAAAACATAAAACATGCGCCCATTTTCTCACGCAGAAAAAAAAAACATAATCATGAAAGAAAATGAAATAAATCAGCTCTATTTCACTGCCAAACCCGTCAGGCCATCTCACACCCAAAAGCAAACAAGAGCCAGAGGACTTGGACGAGGCAATTCGACAACAGTCACACAGACAAGTACATTCTTAAATCCGGGGAGAGGCAGTCAAAAGCAGACAGCACTTTATTTTGTCCAAACGCATCTCCAATCAATCAACGCCCCCCCCCCCCACACCCCACATCTCCCAACCCTTCGCAGCATTCAGCTAAGACAGTCGGACAACAAATCCAGAGAAAAGCAGACCGTCGCGGAAGCCAAGCGGACGGTGCCGAGCCAGCGTCGGCCTCCGGGTACAGAGGAGGGAAGAATTCCCCTCTCCGCTTCCCCAGAACTCACTGCCACGATTGCACGGCGGCTTATTTAGGAGGCTGTCCAGGCAGGGAGACTGCAACAGGCAAGCATGGAGCACAGAGCAGAGGGGTTGGGAAGGAATGGAGTGTCTGTTTTCACTGAGAGACAGCAAGAGAGAGAGAGAGAGAAAGAGAGAAAGAGAGAGAAACAATAAATTGAGTTGAGAAATAGGGACAAACAGAAAGAGAATGAAAGGGGGAGAGGGAGAGATAGTGTGTGTGTGTGTGTGAGAGAGAGAGAGATAGAAAAAGAGAGCGGGTGAGAGAGAGAGAGAGAGAGAGCAAGCAGGAGCAGCAGAACAGCTGGTTCTCATATTAGAGCTGTGTAGTAATGATCCTGGCCTGGCTGGCCTTCACCCTCTCTCTCTTCTCTCTGCCCTCTCTCGCTCTCTCTCTCTTTATCACTCTTTCTCTATTTCTTCTCTCTCTTCCACTTTGTCTCCCTTCCCTTCTCTCTCCTAACTCCATCTTCTTCCTCTTCCTCTCTCTCTACCACTGTCTATCTTCCCTTCTTTCTCTTCACTATTTTCTTCATCTTCCTCTTCCTCCCTCCCTCTCTCTCTCTCTCTCTCTCTCTCTCCCTCCCTCTCTCCCTGTCTCTGTCTCCCTCGGTTTCCCTCTGCCTGGCTGCCTGCACTTGCGTGTGCCTGAGCTCATGTTACTGTCACACAGGGGAGCTGCGCTCTGGCTGCAGGCTGTCAGAGCTCCTCCGAGTCCCTGGCCTGAGACACATGGAGTGGGGTGGAGTGTGGTGGGGTGGGGTGGGGTGGGGGGGGACATGGCCCTGCGTCCTGGCCCGTCCCTCACGTCCCCGGGCAGAGCCTGGAGCAGTCACTCTGATTTAACAGCAACCCCCGCTGCGCTCCGCCGCCGAGACGACGCGCGCTCCAACCCCCGGCCTCCCATGTCAGGAAAGTTAAAGCTCACACTGAGATGTTTCCTCCTTCACCATCCCTCCTCTTGCTCCCTCTCTCTCTCTTTCTCCACCATCATTCCTCTTGCTCCCTCTCTCTCTCTCTCTCTCTCCCTCTCTACCATCGTTCCTTTCCCTCCCTTCCACTTTCTCCCTTCCTCTCTCTCTCTCTTTCTCACTCTCTCTCTCTCTTTATAGTTCCTCTCCCTCTCTCTCTCTCTCGCTCTCTCTCTTAATCCAGATGAGAAAGATCCCAAAAAGTGTCCTCCTAGTGCTTCCATGGCCAAAATAAGAGCGAGTGAAAAGTGAAAAGTGAGCTGGGGGTTTGGGGCAGAGAGCAGAACAGTAAATACCAAAATAGGCCTGCGTCCTGTAATGCTGTAATGCTGTAATGCTTCCGCTCGCTAGTGGAGGCCTTGGACACTCCTCCTGTAACACCAAAGTACAGCTTACTGTATGGAATGACAGGCTCGCATCTCCTGGGAGTTCCAGCAAAAGGCAGCGTGTAATAAGTGGCCTAGTCCGAGAACGAGGTCAGTTGGCACTTACACTGCGCCTCCCCAAAAACGGACAAAACACTCAACCGCCTGGCTTGGCTGACAAGGAGGCTACAGTGCTGTCAAATCGTTTTTCTCCCCAACACATTCCAGACCAGCACAGTGGTCTCTGACTGAAGTTGGGAGATTTGAGGAGTTATACTTTTCTAATCGGGTTTCTGTCAGGTATAGAATTGAGATCAACTGCCCGGGTAGTTGTATGCCAACATCTGTGTGTGTTTCGACTTCATTTGTGGCTTGTACGGAATAGTAAAAAGAGTGAGACATTCCTCAAAAACAACTGACACGCGCTGCGGCAACATAAACTGGACAGCCAGAGAGGACTGCGAGTAACTGTTTATCCTGTGTAAAATCAACACTACACCCTTCTGCACGGTTGGTATGCAGTGCCTGATGCTATGAGCAGACTTGAGGGACAGAAAGCGGTGGCTGAAACCATCTGAGCTCTTTGGCCGTCTCTTCTCACTCTTTTTATTCACTTTGGAGTCACTAATAAGTAGCGGACTCTTCTTCAGTGTTTGGGGCATCTAAACCACCGCAGTCATGAAACCGGATATCCGTCCGATTTTCATCTCCCATCGGTTCTGTTGACGTTATAACTTAGCGCAGTCTCAGCAGGTTAACTAGAATATGCTTCAACTTATATTTCTTTCGGGAATGTTGACAATTTTGCTCTTAATATGGATATTCTATATAATACATGACTGCCAGAGAAATATAAGTTTGCTTTAGGTTGTCAAGCACTGTCTGCCACCACATTAAAATCAATAGGCCTACAACGCTGCTGTCCGCGGAAAAAGAAAACTGGATTTCTGAATAGCTAGTCTAGGTGTCATAGCGACGCTCATTGTTGGCTGGAGAATATTGTGGATAAGCAGGAGGCTGTGCCACAATGTGAATGAATTTGGATCAAAGCAAAAGCTATGCAATAGGCGGCGGGCACCATCACATTTGTGCAAGATTTGGGCTGAAAGAAAAGTTATCTAATAAGCAGCAGACTATCATAGTGTGAAGGGTTTGGGCCGACATAAAAGCTGTGTAACAAGCAGCGGACTTTACCATGCTGTACAGACGCGTGGGTCGAATAAAAGCTATCTAATTAGCAGCAGACTCGTTCACAGTGTGCAGGAGTTGGGGTCCAACAAAGGTTTTTCAAAGGTTTTCAAACGGCTTTCAAAACAGCTTTTCATTTTCTTGGAATTCCCTGTGAATATTTGGGAACTCAAACAAATGTTCTACAAAACATAGCTTAAATCGCATCATTTGGAATGTTTACACAAAAAAAAACGTCCACATATTTCAGTTCAAAGAAAATGTGTTAGCCTCAAACGCCTCTGTCGAAGTTCCTCAAATCAGATGCCATGCCACCTTGGCAAAAAAAGTTGCCATGACGTCGATTAAACAGAGATGGCTGGCCAAAGGTTTTCTCTGAAGGTGGCAAGCTGGCACAGTTCTAAAGTTCAATGACAATCGACAGTCGACACAATTAGTCAAACAACTCCAATCTGATGGCTCCAGCCAACAGTCTCCAGCGCTGGTCGGTGGGAGGTACTGTGCAGCACTATTTTGTTGTTGAACCAGAGTGGGCAGACCTTGTGTGGTTGAGAGCTGTGTATCGTACGCTCCACCACGTGACCAGCTTTTATGAGGCTTGAAACGACAGCCACCTCGGGCCTGAGCCAAATAAAATGCCCCTGGATCAGGCCAGCGATGATCAAAAGCCTCTTCAAAGGGTCGCTCCTCTGTGGTGTAATGAGGCAGCTGACGGCACCAAAAAGGGCCCCGTTTTTATAAGGAGCCGCGCCGCAGCGAGAGGGGGGGGGCCTGATTGCGCATACAACAGCAAGCTGGAGTGACTGGTGGGGGTGACGACTGGTGCTTGTTACAGCCCAATCACAGGATCGATGCGAAGGTTTCGCTGGCACGTCGCCATGGTTTCACGGAGGGGCTAATTGAAACGGGCTGCGTGGGCACGGGCTGCTTTTGCAGCGGGCCGAAATGGCCTGGCCGCTCTCGCCAATCACGCTGCGCCCGCCAAGTCCTGCGCTAACAACCCCTCTCACCCCCCCTCCAACCCCCCCCCCACACACACACACACCACCGCTCCCCCTCAACAACAATCTGAGCCGCACGTGGAGAAGGACAATGGATGATTGTGAAAGCTCAGCAAGAACAAGAGAATGTGAGAGAGAGGGAGAATGAAAGAGAGAGAGGGGGAGAGCAAATTAAAGAGAATGAGAGAGAGAGAGAGAGAGAGAGAGAGAGTGAGTGAGAGAGAGAGAGAAAAAAAAAGAGAGATGCTCCAGTAACGCTATCAGCCCCTGGAATCGCTGACGCCACTTCCCAAGGTGACCGGCACCTCCACCCCCACACCAGCCCACGGCAATCAGAGTAAGCCACAAAGACACTCAATGTGTGCTTCTTCGACCCAACCTCGGGGCTGAGTAAGCTATACGACAGTTGCGGTTGCTGCATGCCATAAAAAGAGTGGAAATGTGCCTTCTTAAGGGATTTCGGCGGTGCAGAGAGGACGAGCGAAAAATGTGCAAGACATTACCGTGGGGCGTTTCCTGTAAACATGTGTGAGTTTACACCCGTAAATCATTTTCCCAAAGAAAACAACTAACACCCCCCCCAGCAAAACAATAGGAGGAGGATGAGGAGGAGGGAAAAAAGCTTGCCATACAATAAGCACTTTCATACTTTCTCTTTAAAGCACCTCTAAGTACTAAGCATCCCTCTGAGCCGCTATAAGTAAGGGAAAACCGACACCTTGTCAAAACAAAGGTCATCTATTGGTTTAGCACCACCTACAGTATTTTTCCATTGCGTTCCCAAAAGTCGGATTAACTAGATCGTTAATGTCTCCTTGCTTGGAGGAAACATATGTCCAGTGTGTCCATTTACTCTCCCCACATTGATTTCACAGGTCTCGGATTAACATGTAGCTGGACAGAGAACCTGGAAGCCACCCAATCGAAATAAATCTCTGCGCTTGCATTTTAGAACTAGAGCAAGCAGCCGCCATTCTGTTTCTTCCCCTGCCTTTCCTTTCCTTTCTCTGAGTCTGGTCCTTTAAAACTTTTATGTGGTGGGTCAGACCATTGGAACCGTGTTCTTGAAGTTCCCTCAGTGTTCCTTGAAAGTCCCAAAGTCCCTTCTGTCGGTAAGGGTTGTGTGTGAGAGCTCTCTCTTGGGCAGGTGGAGCGTCTACAGAGCTTGCCCTGCATTTGGGCAGAAGCCAAGATTCTATAGCCTCCAGGCGCTAACATGTCGGCTAACCGCTAATCAGTTAGCTGACGCAGGAAATGTGGTATACGGAAAACCACCCATCGTTCTGTAGGGCAGGGTCAACTTGATGGTGAGATTGTGTGGAATGAAATGGCCTAACAATCCCTGATTTGTGGCAGATGGTATGCAAATGAGTTCATGCTTGCTTGATCTTGTTTTGATACTTTCACCTCAAGTCAAGTTGTTACACTAGCAGTAGTGCAGTCCTCAAGCCACATTTGGCTGTGAGTGTGAGCAAGGCATATTTTAGAGGAGAGCTGCTCGGCGTGTTGTCAGAGGATCTTCATGGCTGCGCGGATTTTTAAGGAACGTGGTGAGAGCTCCGAGCAGAACGAGTCCTCCTGGCCGAGTGCCTTACCTTGAGAACGTGTTCCGGGCGTAGTGCCTTACCTTGAGAACGTGTTCCGGGCGTAGTGCATGATGCTGTCGAAGTCGTACGTCTCCCCGAGGGAGTCCACCTCACCGGGCTCCATCTTCAGGAAGTTATACTCCTGCCCTGAGAAAGCCAACCACACACACACACACACGCACACACACATACACACACACACACACACACACACACACACACACACACACACACACACACACACACACACACACACACACACACACACACACACACACACACACACACACACACACACACACACAGAGAATGTTTCAGACGGTCTAGCCACCTTTCCACATGGAAAAATGAAGGACATGACACATGACTCACAAACCGCAACCCACCCCACTGGCCTAATTTATTACATAAAATGTAAGTAGGCCATGACAAGTCAGTTCATGACCAGCAAGCACAGAGTGTCATCAATCCAGAAACGGTGTGTAATCCTATTTCCTGCTATTCTGTCGGAAACCAAACTAGCTCAAAGTCATCCAGTGTCATTACCAAGAGAATTGCAGTTTAGGCTGTCAGTAACTCTTACTGCGTGAATCATCAATTTATATTTTTTCAACTGTATCGCACATCTGCAGCTCTCTTTCGAATATCCTTCTTTATTTCGAGACAGTTGGTATCACTAGATACCCTGAAATTTGATCGGGTCATCCGGTTGCAAAATATAATTGGGTTGAGCCAGGACTTGGCTGTGAAATCACCAGGCAGGTTCCGGCCAGAGCCTGCTTATAAATGATTCACCTGCAGGTAATGAATACAGCGGCAGAGAGAGAGGGAGACAGAGACGGAGAGAGAGAAAAGAAAAGGGAGAGATAAAGAAAGAGAAGAAAAGGAGAGAGGGTGAATAGAAAGCAGATAGACTCGACTCAATTCTCAGAGCAGAGGCTGGCATCTTGGCCACTGCCCGCCTTTGTTAAGAAACAAAAAAAAAACCTCATTCTCTCTCCGCGCAGCTGTTGACCTGGGTGACTTCAGTCTCTGTCTCGCTGCAGATGGCACAGCGATGCCCGCCGCTGCCAGGAGCTCAGTTGGAAACAGTTGGTGTTTCACACCGCCGCCCGCTTTAATGAGCTCGACAGGGTTGGTGACTGGCATCTTTCCCTCGCCCAATTTGACATGCCAGTGACTTATTGGGAGGCTGTGCCGCGGGCCTTTGACTGCTAGAGTTGTTTTGACGCGATCACAGATTGTGTTACTCGATGAATGGCGGCGCTCGATCAATGGCGGTGGCGGCTGGTTTGTGAGGCTGAAAGGAGGGAGGCGGGGAGCCGGCATCAGGTGTAGGCTTACCTGGTTGGATGTTGTCGCGGATGATGCTGACGTGCTCGTCGCGGTCCGGCCGCGTGTGCTCGTGCCAGAAGCCGATGACGTGACCCAGCTCGTGCACCACGATGCCGAACTTGTCGCAGTTCTTGCCGATGGAGATGGCCTGGGGGCCTCCGCCCCGACGACCCACATACGAGCAGCACCTGCAGGAGGAAGAGGAGAGGGAGAACCAGGAGGGGGGACAGAGTGGGAGGACTTAGTGAAGGACCAGCGAACGACAACAACTAGTGGCTACCATCATGACCCCCCTCACCCCCCCACACCCCCCCACCCCACCCCCATTGATCCAAAGAGTCAACACACACTGCACTGGAGGACCTTGTGTACTTTCAGACTCACTCACTGACTCACTCACTCACACGGTTTATATAAGCACACTTTAAAAAAAGGGGTTCTTGAGGTGCTTTAAAGAACCATGAAGGCTTTAACAAATCCTTAGGGGTTCCTTTGATGGACCCTTCAAAGGGTGCCATATATGAAGCAGGCAAAAGAACCATTTTTGGTTCTATATAGCACCTTTTTTTCTAAGAGTCAGGTAGAGAGACAACCAGAGAGGTAAGAACCAGTAAGAAATAATGCATATTGAATCCACACTTATCTATAACACAGATATAGACATACAGTATGACAGACATGGACAAAGAGCAGAGTGTTGCAAGAGGGATAGAATGTTTGCTATTAGTCAAGAGACGTCACCGTGATCTAAAGAAGTGTTCACAAACGTGTCAATATGGAGACAGCGACACGGGCAACACAGACACATTAAACGCATTCCACAACTCCCCAGTGTAATGTCGCTCTCCATTTGCCAGAGGTAAGAGAGTTCTCCCTCTCTCTCTCTCTCTTTCCAACATCAAAAGGTCACTGTTGGAGCTCACTTTAACAGCACTGACAAACACAAACACACAAACACACACACACACACGCACGCACATGTGTGCATACACAAACACACACACACACACACGCACTTGTGCACACACACACACACAGAAACACGCCAGCACACTTGCCAGTGTATACACATAGCCATGCACACTCAAACACACAACCAGATGCTTGCACGTACACACACAAACACACACACAAACACACACACACACACACACACACACACAGAAACACGCCAGCACACTTCCCAGTGTATACACATAGCCATGTACACTCAAACACACAACCAGATGCTTGCACGTACACACACAAACACACACACACACACACACACACACACACACAGAAACACGCCAGCACACTTGCCAGTGTATACACATAGCCATGCACACTCAAACACACAACCAGATGCCTGCACAAACACACACACACACACACACACACACACACACACACACACACACAGTAAAACATATACACACACACACACACTCGAGTGCACACACACGAGTGCACACACAGACACACACACACACACACACACACACAGACACACAGAGACACAGAGACACACACACACACACACACACACACACACTCCCTGCCTATGTAAGCCCAACAGACCGCTCTCTAATTACCGAGAGCCCACAGCTAGAGACTCCAGAGACTTGCCTTGAACTTTGCACAGGACAGATGGGGGCCTTGCTGAGTGTGCATCACAGCACAGACAGGGCCCTTAGCGAGCCGCTCCTCCCCGCCTCCCTGGCCGCCCGCTCGGCTGCCTGCGTGGATAAAGCCCCCCCTGTTCCCTGGGCGCCCAATCACCCCGGCTAAAAATGACTGGGCATGCCGTAGCGGAGCGGAGGGGGGAAAAAAGGGACAGGCTTGTTGTTTCATGCACCTGGTCTTTGGCTGTTCCCTCCAGTGGTCCCAGTTCCCAGTGCGTTGGCGTTGGCTTTCAGAGCGCACGCTGTTGTAATGTATGTTTTATCACGAACAGAGGAATTAGATTAAGAGGGGATTTTTCTTCCATGACATGATTTGTTTGATTTGACTAATCCATTCTGACTGATGCAACTATGATGTGAGTCTCTCCCTCTCTCTTTCCCTCTCTCTCTCTCTCTCTGTCTCGCTTTCTCTTTCTCTCTCTCTCCCTCTTTGTGGAAAAGAAAGCAAAGTGAAAAAGATGGAGTGGGGCTCGCTGGGGTCTAAGTGAGGCCATTGAAGCTGTACTCTCTCTCCTGGGGGGGCAGGGGTGGATGGGCTGGGGGCGAGGGGGGGGGGGGGGGGGTTCTTCCTGGCGAAGCAAGATGCCGAGGGGGGCCATGTGCGACACGGGTGCCCAAGCGCGGAGCTGGGCAGGGTGGGCAGACCGGCTGGGGGCTCTGATCCATGGAGCCAGCCGCATTCGCCCTCCGCAGAGCCTGAAAGGGCCGCTTTCACTGCGGCCTGGCAAGGCAGGGGGGGCGGGGGACGGGGGTGGTGGGGGCCGAATTACTACGACTCAGGGGAGGACGTGTCCAGCATGAGCAAGGACTGAAGCACGGCGGACGGAAGTGCATGGAAAAGCACTTAGGCGGTAAATCAGGGGGCCTGTCGGAAGAGAGGGGGAAATAAAGACCGCACGGCTACGCGGGGAGGGATGAGCAAGCCCCCGAAACGTCCTCTCCTTTACGGGAAAGACGAGTGCGGTCATCCCGCCATCCCCCGACATTCCTCGATCGGAGGAACGCAACGTGCACAAAAGACACACAACAAAACATACAGAAGCACACGTAACTATCGGACGCGCACACACACGCAAATACACAGATGTGCACCACAAGACAAAAACACAAATACGCTGAAGCATTCACACAGATGTACAAAATCAAATACACGGACACACACACATACAGTACATACATACACACAGACAACCATATACACACACACACACACACACACACACACACACACACACACACAACCTTATACATACACACACACACACACACACGAGTTGGCCCACTCACCCACACGGCCGGTAGGTGAAGACGATGTAGCTCTCCTCCTGCGTCCTCTCGATGAACGTCACGCAGGTGTGCTTCTCCCAGTGACGCATGGCTTGCCGGAAGATGGCCCGCTGGCTGCCTGAGAGAGGGACACGTACACACGTACACACACGCACACACACACACACACACGTACACACACACATACACACACACACACACACACACAGGAACAGAGATGAGAGATGAGTGATGGCTATACAGCCCAGGCTTCCCAGACACGCTCCCACCCTCCCTCCCAGGAGTAGCTCTTCAGCGGAGCGCGTCAGCCCTGCCGACCTGCTCAGCGACGGGAGCAAAGGAGTGCAGAGACCGTGGCCATCTCTGATGGAAATCGCCTCCTTAGGGGGAATCCATCAGCACGACTGGACAGGTGGGAAATGAATGATGAAGCGGCTACTTCTGACCACTGGTTACAGAAAAAAAGGGGAACACTTCGATAGCCTAGTCTGCTTACGGAGACTTAACGGGTGGTTTGTTGAAATTCAAGTTAAATCAAGTTGTAGGCCAAGATAATTAAAATCAGCATACCGATTTAGGTGACGGTCCGTGTTCAATTTTGCTTCGTTTTGTTTGCCTATATTGAGTGTCCCCGAACTACAGGGTTGACCGATAGCTTATAATATGATAATGTGATTTATAATATGACAATATGATGATCTGTAGATAGTTTATCGGAGACCCTCCCAGTAGAGTCTGGCCAGCAAAGCAATAGCACAAATCTCTCCTTAACCACTGACACAAAGTGTTCCAACACCAATGAGTCTGAGAGGGACATGCCTTAGATGGGTTATTTAGTTGCCTTAGTTGGGTTATTTAGTTGCCTTTGTCTCATTGTGCACCCAATTGATTTTAACTTTCACTAACTCACTTTCAGCTCACTATGCTCTTATCAGATAAAGTGACACAGTTCAGAACACAACTTGAATCCCCCCTCACACAACCTTGGTTTTTTGTTTTTGGCCTTTCCGCCCATAAGTATCAAAGAGGAGTTGGCTCATTTGGGGCGATATGTCCAAAACCCCAGTGCACTTTAGAACTGCGGACACCAGACACGGACCAAGCCAAGTTTGTTTTGTAAAAAGCACTGAGGTCAAAAGCCTGTAAATGTTCCTACCATTCCTCGACATATCCACATGTTTACACCCGCCAGCTCTCTCTCTCTCTGGGAGAAGAAGCTGACATGCACTGATGTGCTTTGCTATGCTTCTAGTCCTCTGAAATAAAAGGCCTTTTATTTTTCAAAGCCAAGGACTATTTTATGGCGAAATCCTTCTTTATGTGATCATTCTTCCACTTTTCCTGTTTTCTGCAACCTATCTAGGCGCCTTGCCTTTCGTGAGCGCCAGGGGAAAGGCACGATCGACTTGGACACATGATTCACATGTTTGCTCAGGAGCGGCAGTCACCTCAAGGGACTCGCAAAGCGGCCTTTCCCATTTCATAACTCTGACTTAAAAACAAAAGGCCCTCTTCACGTTGTGTCACGCTTTGTTTGGGTTGATAGAGACAGACAAAAAGGACCCCATTATTCTGGAGGAGATTAACACTCATGACCAGCATGCAGTGTTTCATTTTTTTGGATCCGGTCACGGTCGAAGGGATGACAAAAGGCTGGCGATCCAGGGAAGAAGACGAATATAATGCACATGCTCGGTGGGCATGACAGCACATGCTGGATCACGGTTTCTAAACGGGCTTTTTAATCTCTTTATTCTCGCGTGGGGATACATCTGCCTGCTCTGTGAGCTGCTGTGACTCACTTCCTTTTGCTTTTGTGCATGTTCACAAATCCTTGAGTGCTTGGCAAGAATGTTTCGCCTCACGTTGCTGTGGGTCGTGGCCTGAGTAATTGAAGGAACTTATTCACTCGACTCAGATTAGGGTCAGAAGCGCTCACGAATGGAAGTATCAGGACCCCCCCCCCTCCCCATGAGTGTGCGCACACACACACACACACACACACACACACACACACACACACACACACACACACTTTGCATGCCTTCTTGCAGATTAAGTAACAAATGTTCATCAAAATTCATAAACACATATAGCTTATAGCTTGTAATTGACCAGTACAACCCAAGCGTGCACTCTCTCTCTCTCTCTCTTTATTTCTCTCTCTCTCTCTCTCTCTCTCTCACACACACACACACAGAGGCATGACTTAGATCCCTTTACGTTCAAAGAGCACACTGATTCTTACCACTGAAGTTGCCGCTGATCACGTACGGAATGACCCCCTCTGGCCACACCCTCTCAGGCCTGGAGGTCGCCGCCCTTTTCTTGCGGCGAGAGCCCGGTGGGTCTGGCACCGCCCTCGTCTCACTGGCAGACGAACCTGTCATTCACGTTACAAAGCAAACAACATGGCCAGGTCACATCTGTCCCAGGAAATCTGGCACTCCAATAAGTCCCTGTGAAAGTCCAACGAAACTATACAAAAACATGCTTTAGCTTTACGAAAGGAGCTTTTGGAAATGATTCACTCCCAATGCAATAACACATCAACATTAATCATTTCCGCACAGACAAAAAAAAAGATAACGTTTTGTGGATTCATAAAGAGGATGGCATGGCCAGGCTGAGGTCTGTCTGGACATAGAGAGCTCTGTAAAAGTAGGTTAGAAAAAAAGTGGAGTTTTTTTCCTTCTTTTTCAGTTTGTGCTGAAAATGTGCAGCTGTTCCCCTTGACTGACTCCACCACACCCATGACTGGGTCATCAGAGGTTTGGGTTCTTTTTCAGAGCGTTTGAGTAGAATCTGCCTCCGATCTCCCTACTACAGCTTTCCTGCTGGGTGTTGGAGACCAGGTGGTGGTCTGGAGAACACTGGAGCCAAGAAAGGCTGATGGAGTAATACATACACACTTACGGTCCTAACATTCACTGTGTTCGATAAATAAACCCATACGCATCTGCTCACCGTTTGGTTCGGTTCGGTTCGGCTCAGTTCTGATTAGGAAGGAAACTAATGGGTACTTTGTTCTTTCGAGTTTTCCAGGAATAATAACTCCCGAGGCAAAGAGGGATTAACACGCGAGGTGAGCATCTCTGCGGATGAACCTGCTCTCCATATGTGGCTCCCAGCAGACACCAGAGACTGGAAGAGAAAGCTCAACATCTAATCTCTAATTTTCCCCACTCACA
Source organism: Sardina pilchardus (assembly GCF_963854185.1). NCBI lineage: Eukaryota > Metazoa > Chordata > Actinopteri > Clupeiformes > Clupeidae > Sardina > Sardina pilchardus. Next base: position 8,408,030 of record NC_085001.1, read on the forward strand.
TTTGTTTTACAGCCACAAAAAAAAAAGACGTTTATGTCGTGAGTCGGTTGCCCGAGACAATTAACTCCCAGACAGCGTTATTTAGCACTTGACACTGACACGCTAAAGTGGGAGTATAAATATTAAACAGAACTACTTCAGCCTCAACAGAAGTGGGAAGCACGAGGCTATGGGTATGAGGTTTTTGAGCTTGTTATGGGGCTGGAACGCCGACTGCTGAGATGTTGGTTTGTGTATCGGCCAGCGAAATCCATGCAGTGCATGAGAGAAGAATTCCTCCCTGGCAGGCTGTGGACACGCTGAGAGCCCTGCACCAGCAATGATGGACACAGGCATGAAACAAAAGTATGTCTTTGCATGCTCTCTCTTGAGAGTTAAAAATACACTGTTTTCGAGGAAGCGTAACACTTACACTGATATGCGAATGCTTTGTTAACTTTTTTTTTTTAAAGAAAAAAAACTATGTCAACTCTAAAATAGTTTCTCAAACCACTGGCCATCACAAGCCCTGGAAAAAATGCTAAAGGATTCTGGTTTTCCCTTTTTTTCCTAAGGAAACTTGAGGCACTCAATCTCTGTTCCTGATTACAGCTGCGGTGCTGTATCTTGTTGAACATTAAGGAGGAGGGCCGAGGGGGGTGTGGGGGGGGGGGGGGGGGGTCAAGCCATATGCGCGAGGTCAGGACTGGGACTGTAGCGTGCAGCTGCTCTGACCAGCCTATATGGCGCAGAAACAACAATGACGCAGCGCGGGCGTACGGGAAAGAAGGTTCCCACGCTTGGTTGGTTCAGACAAACACTTGTGCAGAAGGGTTGGGGCTGTGCAGGAGTCTGGTGTTCCCAGACGCACCATAAAGCTACAAGCCTCCGAACACAACACAACAACAACGACGTTGGAGTTTGGACATTCAATTTGGTGGGAGAATATCAACACACACACTTTAGTAGCCTGAGGAGGAATGGTTTCAATTAAGTTTTACTATTGTGGGCTTCTATGGATCAGAAGCAGTGGTACAGAAGACTGGTACTGTACCTGTGTTGGTGTTGTTGAAGATCTGCACAGTCCTTTGGGCCAAGTCCACTACCCGGACCACCTTAAAACTGCGCATGTCCTCCTCGTCCAGGGCGATATCGCCCAGGTAGGCAACTAGAGAGATGGAGAGAGAGACAGGAGATGGGTTAAGATTAAGATTTAAGATTGAGACTAGCATGTCAACACTGGCATCTTTTGTCAAATAGAAGCAGCAGTGCTTTTGTTTCGTTTGTCTTTGGCAAGCGTGACACTGTGTTCACAATTACATCACTCAAGCTTAGAAACAGAAACAGTTGTTTTGTCATCTTCGATCTGACTTAGATTTGGGCTAGGCAGAGAAAACATTCCTACTGTTAATAGGCTGTTCCCTCCAGACACTGGACACAATGAGAGCATGAAAGCTGGGTTACATTTCCACCAGAGGTCATTTTCATTCAAGACCATCAACTGTAGCCTTCGCACGGGGAGACAATAGGAAGAGCCCACACAGCTGGTCAACAGAGTCACGTGGCGGCTGAATCCGAAACCTCAGACTCGGTTCCTGAAAGAGTCCTCGGTGGCTACTGTGTCGGCCATCGACACACACCGACACACAAAGCGGAACGAAATCCGCTGGTCTGCTTTCCAAGACTAAAACCAAATCATTTCCAGTATTTTCTATTTGTGTCTCTCCGCACTGAAAACCTCCACCACCAGACTTCCATCACCACTCCAGCTGCTTTTAATCTCTATTCCCCTCCATGTCAGATATATATATATTTAAAAAAAAAATAAACAAATGACTGCAGAAGGAGAAGGTCCTCCAGCCAAACGCTGCTCATCCATTTTTTAAAGCCTTGTCAATCACACCGCATCCAGCCAAGTTCATCATGTGTGCCACTTTAATTATTCATGTGCCGACTGAGCGCTCCATAGGGCTACTCATTTAAGGGCCCGCGCTCAGCCACCGTCGCTAGTTAGCTGCGCACACATGAAACACTGGTGTCCTATGGTGACCTAAATGGAACGTATGCATGCATATGGATAGGGCCTCTAATTATTTGGTCAGGGACTAATTGCAGCTGGGGGAAAGAGGGGCAGCTCTTGACTGACGGCTCTAAGCTCCCGAGCGGATATCCTTTGGATCAGCACAACTAATTATAAGGAGCACACGGAGTTAGCAAAGCAATCACAGCCTTACAGATAGGCTGCTTATGAATAAGGGAGAGGGACGTGTGTGTGTGTGTGTGTGTGTGTGTGTGTGTGTGTGTGTGTGTGTGTGTGTGTGTGTGTGTGTGTGTGTGTGTGTGTGTGTGTGCGTGTGCGTGTGCGTGTGCGTGTGCGTGTGCGTGTGCGTGTGCGTGTGGAGTGTGTGTGTGCGTGTGTGCGTATGTGTGTGAGTGTGTGTGTGTGTATGTGTGTGTGTGTGTGTGGAGTGTGTGGAGCAGTGCAGAGCTGGCGCTTGTTTGTTTAAAGTTTCACTTGAGAGATCTGAGCGGTTGCAAAACCCCGAGTTGAGTAACAGACCTCACAGAGCTCTCTGACCAATACACACACATTAAGGTGCACACACGGACACACACACACACACACACACACTCTGAAACGGCAGATATGTGACCTGATTTGTAGGAAGGCAGCCTGTCTGTCGAGGAACTCACCAGGGGCTGTTCGGCATGAACTGAATTCCGTTTTATACCGAGACAGAACCACAAGAGAAATGCCCACATGGCATTCAATTCAACTGAGGGCATATGCCACCATTTAATGAGCTCTTCATTCTGGAACGTTCTTTTTTTTTTGGCCAAAGTGGGCATATCAGCCCAGTGTTGGTAGAACCCCACAGCCATAGACTCCTTGGGCAAAAAAAATAAAAAAAAATCCCACAGTTTAAAAGAGGTAGGGGGGCGATCATTTAGCACAACCAGAGTACAGTGGGGTGCCTGGAATATAGGGCAAGTATTTTAATGAGGCCCAAGGGGAAGAGATCAATTAAGTCCACAGACACTTTTTTATGGAGGAAAGGGGCTTTACAGCCCCCCTCCCCCCTCTACTGGAGCGCCACTATGCCCGTGGCAGGGGGGGGGGGGACGGCTGCCGGTGGCGAAGGCAGGAGAGGTAGTGAGGGCTGCTGGGAGTTTTACAGGCCCTTAACATCAGCACGTGAGCTAGCTAGGGCTCTCTTTACTGCCTGGACACTGTGTGTGTGTATGTGTGTGTGTGTGCGTGTGTGCGTGTGTGCGTGTGTGTGTGTGTGTGTGTGTGTGTGTGTGTGTGCATGTGTGTGCATTTGTGTCTGTGTATGTACGTGTATGTGTATGAGTGAGTAAGTGAGTGAGCAGGAGACAGAGAGTGACTGTGTGTGTGTGTGTGTGTGTGCGTCTAGAGAGAGACTGCTCAGACGTGGGCTGCATGTCTGGGTGTTAGAAAAAAGAGAGGCTGTGTGTGTGTGTGTGTGTGTGTGTGTGTGTGTGTCGGAGGGAGGCGGGAGAGGTTGGGGGGGGAGCGCAGCCCTACTGCCCTGTTCACACACTGCCTCAGGGAAGCGAATGTGTTTGAGCAAGACTTGTAGCTTCCTGCGCCGAGGTATGCAGATCACTTCCACTGTCCACGAGTGCGAGAGAGGCGAATCTGAAAGTCAAACAGCTCCGGTGCCGCCTCGCCGTCGTGTGCGAGAGGGGAGACCACTTCTCCCTGCACGTCTACCTCCCGGCCCAGACAGAATGCATCAAACGCTCCCTTAAAAGTGAAGATATCTGGACAGCTCTGGTGCGCTTCTACCAATTTAATTCGAGCCGTCCCAAATCTGACGGACGGACTCTACGTCTGAGATGACAGGCTGTCCCCGAAAAAAAGCCGGCGACGGCCGGGTGCGACAAGGAGGAGAGCTGACTAATTCTGAATTTAAGTGGTACGGACCTCCGCAAGGCACGGATCCCGGATCCCGACTGCCTGCTTCTGTTCTGAGGATCAGCTCGTCACAAGAATCAAAGCCCCCGAGCTGGAATGATAAAAGCCTAATGATGGAATGCATGTGTCACTTAGAGACGAGTAGGAGCAGAAAACAGACAGATACACTAGATGTGAAAGATGCAGACGCTACGGATAGTACAGGTACTCGACACAGGCAGAGTGTGAGAAAAAAGAAGAAAAGGAGAGATATTTACTTCTCACAAAGGAGCAAAACTGGGCCTAGGCCATCTCCTGAATCTGCTCTGGAGAAACAGGAGTGCATTTGGTTAGTCCAGCACAGCAGAGCCCAGTGCACAGTGCAGCCCAGCACTGCCTTGTTGTCAGCAAAATGGGGGGGGACGAGGGGGGGGGGGGGGCAGGTCAGGGAGAGTGTGCTACAGGACACCGGGTTTAGGCTGCAGTAAGACTCTAATGACAGCCATGACAAAAGGGGCTGATTTCTCCCCTGCAAGACCAGGCACGTGCCAACAACAACAACCGCAGCTCCGAATATGCCAAAGGAGAGAAGAGAAGAGAAGGGAGGAGAGGAGAGGAGAGGAGAGCAGGGGGTCCTCTAATTTTCTCTCCTATGGCTAACTGAGACGGGGGGCAGTGTGTGTGTGTGTGTGTGTGGGGGGGGGGGGGGGTGTTGCTATTGCATTCCTGTGACACATAGCGCATCATTCATGAATCAGGAGGAGGAGGCACAGCGGAGGAGAGACGCCGCGCTGGCGACAGGCACACAGCTGATCCCTCATCAACAGCGCCAGCCACCAGATGTCCTGGGGCCTTAATGCACACACACACACACACACACACACACACACACACACACACACACACACACACACACACACACACACACACACACACACACACACACACACACACACACACACACACACACACACACACACACACACACACTAATGCTGCTGCGTGCGGTATGGGACGCAGGCGGCCGCGGTCACGTTTCGCCGGCACATGCGAGCGCTGCGCTGCGCTCCGCTCCGCTCCACTCGCCGGGGCCAAGAGCGGTTGTGAAATCACCTCGAGCTCACGCTGAAGAAACCTGCGATCGATCGAAGGATTTACAGCTGAGAGCGCAAGTCATTAACCCCTTCACTGCCAAAGAGAGCCGAGAACGCCACTGAAAGGTGGTTTGAAAGCCTTTCGAAACCCTGTTTGGAAACCACACAGCAATACAATGTGACCTGGTTTGTTTGTTTACGAATGTTTTCAAACGTTCCAAAGGCCAAAGGTTCCCCTGCATCCCATATATTGGATGCTCACAAAAATGATTTGTAATGGTCCTTCTTGTGTGGCTAGATCTGTTTAGAAGGCCCACCACTAGGCAACACTATGAAGCCCATGTCCAAGACTAGCGAGATGGCCCTAATGCCCTGAGCCTGGGGGTCTTGGCCAAGGCCTCTGTGGAAGTCTGGCCTCTTCCCCACCCCTAGTTGAGAGCCAATCACCCACAACCATTTTGGGTGCAAGTCCTTTAATCCGGCGTATAATTGTTCCCCCTGACCAGAGGCCAAGATCGAGGGGAGGGCGAGCAGACAAACAAGCCCACTGCTGGATCACCCCGGCCCCCTGGCTTTCACAGTTGTCCTGGCGACAACGTAGCAGGGTGTTTTGTTATTATCGGGAAGTCTCAGAGGGGGGATCCCAAATAAATCCCCTTGTCTCCTGGCTCCCATTATCCACGGACAACCAATCCCGAGATGGACGCAAAAAATGGAGCACAGACAGAGATCGAGGGGGCGAACGGAAAGAAAGCGGGATCAAACGGGCCACTGTAGCTTGGAGCGGGCCGACGATAAAGTCGAAGAGACAATAGGGGGTGAACTAACGAACTCCATCAGATGGTTCCAGATAAGATGGCCCCGTGGCAAAAAATAACAAGAACAGCACTTGAGAAGATCCAATAAAGGCGCTGAATGGCAGATGGGCATTTGGCACTGTCTCACAAGTATGCCTGGTCGCTGTCCAGACTACATTCATTACATACAATTTCAACAGCTGCAACTTGGCCTCTTGAGGTAAGGGAGTTTTATAGGAACTGAAGTAAAAACTGAGGAATTTGAGTTAGTCAAACCACCAAATCCCAAGCATAACAGGGTTTTTTTTTGTTTTGTTTTTCACAAGGTGTTTCTGGTGTTTATTGTCAAACACTAAAGAGTTTTTCAGAAACCTGCCTGCGGGTGGAACAGAGTACACAATTAAAAGAAGAAGAAAAAAAAAAACCTCAATAAGCATTTCTAACAAACAACTGACGTGAGATCAGTTTTAGCACGTACTGTACTGGTCCTAAACAGAGGCTTTCTGAGTCAAAACAGCAGAACTGCGTGGAGATCAGGCCGGCAGGCGCCCGCATGCTGCCTCTCTGAGGGGGGCTTCCCCCTACAGCTGGGATGAGCTCACACACACACACACACACACACACACACACACACACACATCTCATCTCGTCTCATCAGCCCGGACAGATAAGAGCCGGGAAGACACGAGTTCTCTGCGGAGGTATTTGATTGACTGGGCTTTGTGCGTGATATAATTCCCCCCCCCCTCCCCCCTCCCCCTTTACCCTGCCCGGCCCTGCTCCGCCTCCATACACCCCCATGCCATCGCCACCGCTGCAGTCGTACACACACACACACACAGGCCGGGCTGTTTGGATAATCTTAACCAGTCTAATCCTCCATCTCATTGAACTGCTGCTCATCTTTCCGCTATTGCCGCCACACGCATGCAATCACACACAAACAAACACACACACACTCCGGAACACAAAGACCAACACATGCACACGCACACAGACACAGCCTGTTGTTCTTTCTTTCACCAACACTCCCCCACACAGACACACAAACACAGAAAGATAGACTCGTGTACGTGTACACACACACACACACACACACACACACACACACACACACACACACACACACACACACACACACACACACACACACACACACACACACACACACACACACACACACACACACACACACACACACACACACACACACACACACACACACACACCATCATCCTCCATTCACACAGTCCTGGTCAGATAGTGCAGCAGCGGCAACCAAACTGAAAGAAAGCCTCACTGTTCCCTCTCAGCATCACTAGACCATGGAGGTTTCTCCAACACAACTCAATGATGATGAGGACATCTGTGTCCCTCACACACACACACACACACTATCTACACAAGAAGGACATTCTTCTGGACGCCATGGTCGTGTCTCAACAGAAACTAAGTAGATCGTCCGCACACTGGAGACTCCAAACAGACAAGGTTTATTAAAAAAACACTGGTGGGTCGAAACGTTGCGTGTTTTTTAAATAAACCTTGTTGGTTTGGAGTCTCCAGTGCGCGGACATCTACTTTCTTACTTCACTTTCTATATCACTGTTATGGAACTGCACTTTTTACTCTACCTGCAATAGACCCCGCCCCATCTTGAATGTATTGTTTTTGTTGTTGTTGTTACTGTTTTTGGTGGGTTGTTTCTGTTTCTGTTCTTTTTACCTAGCATGGAGCCGACTAACATTTCACTGCATTTTATGTATGTGACAAATACAATCTGAATCTGAATCTGTTCCAATGGATGTGTCCTGCACCTGGCCCCAGTGAGGTGGGATGTGTCCTGCACCTACTTGACCTACACTCGTGTCCCAACAGAAGACGGCAGGAAGACAACAACAACACGGCTCAGCCTCTGGGCGGGACACCATCCCCACGGCTGCTGGACGTCCAGACAGCCCTCTCACTCTAAGCACCGCCGCCAGCACAGCAGCGCCATAACGAGGGTCTGGCCGTTAAATAGGGGGGTCTAGACAGGGCCAGAGGGTGGGTGCCACTGCCACCCCTCCTGTCTCCAACAGCCAGCCCAACCTTGAGACTGTAGACGAGGGGTGGAAAAAACACAGCCACAGGGTTCGGACTCCATGTGGCCTGTGTTTCTGTCTGTGTGTGTGTGTGTGTGTTGACGTGTGTGTGGGGGGGGGGAGGTCTGTTTGTGGGTTGACCACGCATGACAATGACAAGGCCACGCCTTTCACTGTTGGGTCTTTTCGCAGAGACAGACCTGAAATTTACATCCAAATTGAGGGCTGTGTCAGTGTCATGGGCTTGGGCTGATTACCACCTATGGTAGTCTCAGCTTGAGGGATCACTTCTGCAGTCATGGTCTGCGTACACCAACAGATGACTACATGGCCCTATATGCACAAAGTTTATTTTCAAAGTCAGAGAAGATTTTTTTTCTTTTTAAATCATATCACACCTCAAGTTACCCTCGGGGGTAAATTGGGTAGAGTTTGGTAGGGCTCTGGTGACGCGGGAGTCTTGTAAAGTCTTGCTCGACACCCCCCACCCCCCTCACACACACACACACCCCCTCCCACGCCCGGCCCCCCATCTTGTAAAAACAATCCCAGCTGTTACTGCCTCAGCAAATGCTTACCTAGACATTTCCTTGGACTGCAATTTGAACCCGAGGCAGTTGAAGATGAGGAAAACACACACACACACACACACACACAAACACACATATCCATCGGCGTTCAGCGGCGGGACCTTTTCAAAGGTATCTCACCATATAATCAAGGGAACCGTTCCGGATTAGCCTCGGGCTAAACCCCAGGAATCAAAGGGGTGATTATTTTCCTATAAGTGGCGGTGCAGCGAAGGCCTTCTGACCACACTCAGGGCCCCAGACAACACAAGTGAGAGCCCAGGGGGGGAGAGCTAAAGCGGTCAGCTCCGTCACAGAGGACACAGAGCAGTGGTGTAGTCTAGTTAGCTGTAGTGGGCATACTGTAATGGACTTACAGTGAGGAGAAAATGTATTTGATACCATGCTAAAGTTGCCTAAAAAGAGGAATATAAAATCGTCATTTGACAATTGATCTTAATGTCTTAATTCAAAAATTGAGTAAAAATAAAACCGCTAAGTACGCCAATTTTCTTTGTGATGGAAGAATGTTTCGTAAATAAATAAATGTTCTTCCTAAATGCTAGGGGGAAGTAAGTATTTGACCCCCAATGTAACCCTATGGGAATTCAACACATAGGGTTAACATAGGGGCGGGCAGATTTTTATTTTTTAAGGCCAGCTATTTTATGGATTCAGGATATTATGCATCCTGATAAAGTTCCCTTGGCCGTTGGAATTAAGATAGCCCCACATCATTACATACCCTTTACCATAGCTAGAGATTGGCATGGTGCTTTTTCCAGTAGGCCTATTAGCCTGTTTGATGCTCATTGAGCTCAATGCAAATCAAACAGGCTAATAGGCCTACTGGAAAAAGCACCATGCCAATCTCTAGCTATGGTGAAGGGTATGTGATGATGTGGGGCTATTTTAATTTCAAAGGCCAAGGGAAATTTATCGGGATGCATAATATCCTAGATCCATGAAATAGCTGGCCTTTAAAAATAAAAATCTGCCTGCCCCTATGTTAACCCTATGTGTTAAATTCCCATAGGGTTACATAGGGGGTCAAATACTTCCTTCCCCTAGCATTTAAGGAAAACATTTATCTATTTACGATACATTCTTCAATCACAAAGAAAATTGGTGTCCTTGGCGGTTTGATTTGTACTAATTTTTTGAGTTAAGGCATTAAGATCAATTGTCAAATGATGATTTTATATTCCTGTTTTAGCAGGGTATCAAATACATGTGCTCCTCACTGTACTTTAGTTAGTTGTAGTGGGTGTACTGTGAGCAACACCAAATGTTAAAATTCCTATCCATGCCGATTTTAAGTGGGTATACTGAGATGGTGATTATTTTAAAGTGGGTATACTGCGTAGTCCCGCGTATCACGTAGACTACACCACTGGCACAGAGGACTTGTCTGGTGGAGCCGAGGAGATAGGAGTCCGTCGTCGCTCATTTCACAATCCACAAGTTCCCCAGCGCTTCTTTTTGACATCTTTGACAGGTACTTGTCGAGATGAAAAAAAAACAAAAAAAAGACGGCAATACTATTTATGTGGCTGCACAAAGAACTCATTTTAAGAAAAACTTTTGAGCATGCAACCAATCTTAGTGAAGATCTATCTATCTACATATATAAGTGTGAATTTACATACAGGTCACAATCTTTCATGCAAAGACTCCCTCTCTCACACACAAATTCACACACACACACACACACACACACATCTACCTGAGCTAAATGGAAGTGGTTGTTTTGGAGGTGGCCTAAGGTCAGATGGGTTGCTGTGGTCAGCTTAACTGAAACAGCCCAATTACTCCTTGAACAAAGCGCCTTTCACACAAATGGATAACACACACACACACAGACACACACACACCTTCTTGAATTTAAACCATCATTAATATTAAAAAAGAAAACTGATGAGTTCAGCATTTCTGGTACACTTCTCCAGCAGAATACAAATGAGTCTGTGAAATCTTTTGAAGAACTCACAGATAGCTGATCTTTAACTGTTGCTGTTACAACAAGCCGACAAGCCAAATCGAGTGCGAAAATGAAGTCAGAGGGTTTTTTCTCTCTCTTGTTTGCTTTTTTTGCGACCCGTTTAGTTTTTCATTATTTATGCCTAATTGGCCGTGAGCAGAGGCGTTGAAACAGACACTCCCCGGAGCCTTTGTGACAAAGTCTCCGCCGACAACAAACACGCTGTTCCATGCTAACGTCTCAAACAAGAGAAACTCCCCTTTTAACCCCAACCATATGATGCATGCCACTGTCGGGCAAATGAGGTGAACCGCAACCTCCCCCGGGGTCAAAGTTCACGCTTAACCTCCAGGAGCCTCCTTTAGGTCTTTAGCGACAACCCTCACTTGATAAGAACAGTACTCAGCGCTAGTGCAATGAAGTTATTTTATACTATCACATAAATGATCATTCTATCCTATACAGCTTTTGCTTCATGAGAGCCTACAGGGCCTACAGAGACAATGGCTGACTGGGCTGAGAGATTGAGAGAACCGCAAAAACGATTCTCTGGAAGACGGCGTGAAGCAAAACAAAAACATTTGAAGCGTCCTTCCAGTAACACTCGGCAGCCTGAGGCACTTCAACCACCCCCCCGACCCCCACACGCCCCGCCTAAAGCTACGCGGCGGGAACCTCCGACTCCACGCGATCAGACAAGAAGAACGCATAGCTCCGGGACAAGCTAAGCATTCATCTCCCCGACGCACAGCGCTCGGCAAGCGCTCGGTTCTGTAAATCTAGTGTTCCTTTAGGTCTCTCCATCTGCTCACTTCTCTCTTGCTGACAAATCACTGCACACATCCGTCTCGCCGGCCTTTAACGGACTCCCACGCACATGCTAAAGACATCGAGGACCTCATGTTGTTTTAAGGTTCCTGTGGTAGCATTAGTTTAGCAAATGGTGTAGAACTCTGATGAGATGTCAGAGACACCATACTCACTTGAAATACAGACAGAAGATTTGAACAGATTTTCTTGGCAAGAAGTTCGCTGGTTGTTTCCGGTCTACCTTATCTGTGTTTTGGCACTCAATCTACAAAATATGTCTTTGCAACTCTGAGCTCTTTTTTTTTAACCATAAGGCATTTATTTTGTAAATTTACCAGTCAATTTAATCTCAAGTGTGAGGTTTCTCTGGAAGGGGAAGTTTTTGTCAACCACAAAAACCTGTGCAATAGTGTAAATGTGTCATCTCCTTGTCTTGCTAAGATCTTTGTTTTCTATCCAGGGGAAACCCAGTGTTAGAGAGATAAAGATCATTTAGCCGAAAAAGAAAAGCAGACATTCTTCTACTCCCCCCTCCTCATTCCCCCCCCCCCCCACCACCACCTCCAAAACCACACAGTGGCCGCCGCCATGCGCTATTTCCATCTCGACTTCATCATGACGGCAGAAATCAATAAATAAAAGCCAGGGGCCGAGTGCACGCCGGGGCTCTGGGGCTGTAAACACTCTCGGGAGGAGGTGCCAGCCGCGTTTGCTGAATGGCCGGCAGTCACCCCCGTCCACCCCGGGAGCTGAGCTGGCAGGTGGCGAAAGGCGGCGTGTTTCCCACCTTCCTTCCAGCGCTGCCCCCTCGGCTGGCATGGCCTGAATGACCCCTCAGTCTGTGGTCGCCCTCCCACCACAGCCACCCGGCCAGAGGGGGAGCAAGAGGGACACGGGCAGAGGAGGAGGAGGGGACAGGCCGGGGAGGGTGGTGCGGCAGGGGTGGGGTCAGAGGGGGGGGGCTGGGTATGACCGGGCAGAGGGCTTGGGTGGAATGGTGATCCGAGCCAAACAGACCATGAGAGACCATGGGATGCCATTGTTCCCAAAGGGTGGTGAATGATGATCACCAAGAAGGTCTCTGCGTGATCTTAAACGACACACAAGACCAAACATAAGGATTGGTCATCACCGTCCACCACACACATAACTCATCCCACTAGACGGCCGCTGCATGCAGCCATCTCCTCTCCCGCTCAGTCAGCACCCCCACCTTGGATCACTATTGTGGCGGCAATAAAAAAAGATATTCAGGACAGACTTCCTCTCTTTCGCTTACTTCAAATGAATCTTTTATCTGAAATGGAGCTGCTCGGTCGATTCCCTCCTGGACCGAGGCTGCGCTTTAAGTGGAGAGGACAGACATCGCAGTGCGTGACTTGGCTTCATTCATTTTTCATGCCGAAAATTAGTGATTCTAATCTCAATGGGTACATGAAGGAGTCTCTGGGATGCTTTCCAGGTTGGGATAGACGTTCCCCCCCAAGATGGAGGAGGTGAGGTTATAGAAAAGATACTTACGCATATAAATATGGGCCGAAATTTCCATCATCAAACCATCAAACATATTTCAGAGATGTGCGCAATTGATAACTGTGTAGATAAGAATATTTTTTCAGGTGTGTTGCGACAGAAGATAAACAAATGATCTTGCATGACGTGCATGGCAGGTTGTAGTGTTAGCCACACACACAAGTGTTGACATGATGCATCTTTACGGTCTCTGTTTGGGTTAGCTGTGCTGAACAACAAACCCACATAGAGTCACCAAAAGAGATGCAGGGAAACAGCCAGCCAGTTAGTCACTCACACACACACACACACACACACACACACACACACACACACACACACACACACACACACACACACACACACACACACACACACACACACACAAACACAGACATGCACGCACACACACACACACACTCAGACAAACACTCAGACACACACACACTCAAGACACACACTCAGACATACACACACACACACGCACACACACACACAGATTTCACTTGGAAAAAGGCAATCACAGCCATTGAATTCTACAGGATGACATAATGGAATCCAGTGTCTGGCTCAGCTCAGCGCAGCACAGCACAGCGCGGGCTCTTACCTTGGTGCCTAATCTCATTAACTCCTCAGCAGCACACTGTGGCCCAGGGGTCCTGCCGAGGCCCCAGCCCAACAATGCTCTCTGTTCTGTCCTGTCCTGTCCTGTCCTGTCCTGTCCTGTCCTGTCCTGCTCTCTCTCACCAGAGGACCCACTGGGGCGACGGATCACAGCGGCGGCTGCACCCCCAGCGTCCTTCAGCTGCTTCGTCATCGCCACCAAAGTGGCCACCGCTGCCACCTCCGCACTCTCACCTCGAGCCCTGACCTTGCACCTTCTACCCTCTTCACACACACACACACACACACACACACACACACACACACACACACACACACACACACACACACACACACACACACACACACACACACACACACACACACACACACACACACACACACACACACACACACACACACACACACACACACACACACACAGTACTGCCCTGCCCTGGCACAGTGTAGATGGGTCTGTCTGATGCCTGTGTTCCTTGGAGGGGGGGGGGGGGGGGGGCACTGCAGCAGCACTGTTCCTGGACAACAGCCACGGAACTGACTCTCACACAGTCTCCCCATCTGTGGTTTTCCCCCTCGCCGCTTCCAGTGAGGACACACACACACACACACACACACAGAAAGGAAAAGAGAGAGAGAGAGAGAGAGAGAGAGAGATACAGAGAGAGAGAGAGAGATACAGAGAGAGTCAGAGAGAGACAGAGAGAGAAACACATACACACACCAGAAGTTCTTCCCAGGACCACCACATTTTTTGCGTGTGTGTGTGTGTGTGTGTGTGTGTGTGTGTGTGTGTGTATGTGTTTGGGGAGGGGGGGGGGGGTGGGGGGTGCTGGACAGACTGGGATCCAGGTCAGATTATTAAAAGCATGCCGGCCACATTCTGGAGGGGGTGGGGGTGGAGGGGGGGGGGGGAGACTTCCAGCTGCGGTGGTTGTGGCAATTTGAATCAGTAATAGGACCGATTTTGAGGGAGACGAAGAGACAGGGAAAAGAAACAGAAGGTGTGTGTGTATGCGTGTCTGTGTCTGTGTGTGTGTGTGTGTGTGTGTGTGTGTGTGTGTGTGTGGCAGGGGGGTGGTGGTGAGAACGGATCTCACACATTTGTGAGGACGTGGAGTGCCTAGGTGTTGGGAATTCATATGGCATCAAGCGTGTCTACTGTATCACATCTGCTGCACACATGCTTCAAACAGTGAGTCCTGTCCTGAAGTCAGAGTCAAAGGAGCAGATCAGGGAGGGAGCTAGTTTTGCATTCTTTTACAATTCCACCGATGGGTTTTCAGCGCAAACTCTCAATAACCACTAGTCTGATTTTATTATCCATGAAACCAGGTTTGTTATGCTGACTGATGAGTGATGATGACAGCTAATCCCAAATGAAATGGAGGTTTGTTGATAAGAACCAAAAAAAAAACTTTTGGATGTATTCTTCTACACGGTCCAGCCAACTCTGTGGAAAAATGATTCTCTCATAGATCCAGGTCTCTTGGATCTTAAAAAAACAATACCAGGTGGTGAATATTTTTTCTCTCCCTCTTGCTTTTCTCAGGTTTCTACAATGCCCTTGACCTCACCATGGAAATTTTTTTTTTTCCTCACTGCAGTGATTTTTTAATTTACATCAGAGAGATAACACATTGCAGGACTGAACGTGTGTGTGTGATGAAAACAAAAATAACTACAGTGTGACTGTTCAAATAACACAACATTAATGCTATCTTATTCCTCTGTTTGAACAGGCTTCTGTCACTTTGCTCAGAGTTAAAAGGACACCATTGCGTAATAACGCTAACAGGCCCAGTTTTTTTTGATGAGCACACATACAAGCAGCAACACGGTGAACTTTACATTGTCGGCAAACACTGTCAGGCACAGCTGTGCGTTGTCCTGAGAGAGAGAGAGAGAGAAAGAGAGAAAGAGAGAGAGAGAAAGAGAGCCTCCCACAATGATCCCGTCGCAGACGGAAAAGCAGTCATTTCTGACCACATGCTTCAGTTTCCCTTCCTTATGGAGCAAAGTCCTAAAACAGACACCCACTTCAGAGAGAGAGAGAGAGAGAGAGAATGAGAGAGAATGAGAGAATGAGAGAATGAGAGAGAAAATGAGAGAGAGAATGAGAGAGAGAGAGAGAGACGCATCCAATTGTGCCTCTCACACACCGCCTCTTATGAAAGTGCCCAAAAACCATGAATTACAACCAACCCTTCCGCGGTGTGTTCCCCTCACCCCACTGACCCCCTGACTAGATCTTCAACTTTCCCAGCGGTGACGCTGGTCGCGCGTGACGACAGCAGCCACTCTGTTTAGAGTGAGAGGGTCTAAACTTTTTGTTTACGCCGTCTGCGGATGAGGACACTAGAGTTCTGAGTGCGTTCAAAACTGCTGCAACGCATCATCTCAGAGATACAACGACGAGAGCAGCTATTCAGCCCAGGCAGTGACGCATCCTCACTCACCCTTTAACCCACTCGGCGCTTAACAATCCACTTCAGGCAACCGTGTACATCTGAGAGCCACGGATGGGTGACGCTTCTCAAACGTATCAACAGGGCTTAGTAAACTTCCCCTCAGTAACACTTGGAAGACCTCATCTGTGTGTGATATCAATGTTCCTGGAGATTATTTTTTTTTCCGGGTCAATTTGTATGATCTGCATGACATACAAATTTGGTGGTTCCCCCCTCCACCCACCCACACACACACACACACACACACAATGCGGGGCAAATGTTGAAATTAACAGCCTTGGTGCTTTCAATTGCAAATGAGAACAAGGCGGAAGGGGGGGGACATAGGGAACGAAAAAGGCTTGGATAGAGGAAAGGGAAGGCCACTACAGAATCTGCGCGTATCAGAGAGCGGAATCTTGGGTTCTGGTTTAGCACACTTATCAGGTCTCCATCAAGCCAACCTTTTTGAATAGAGATGTGCCGTACATTAACTGGAGACTACCTAAAAAGTTCTCCCATAGGATACCCAACACTTTAGCGTAGCTTACAGATGGACCCATTCCACACCAAACACACTAAGACTTGCCATAGAGGCAGTTTGAACTGTGAGCCACCAGCGTTTGTCCAGATAGACAAGAGAGAAGAAGAAAGTTTGCTCAAGAGAAGTCACACAGTAGTTATGTCAAGAATATTCTCTCATCTGTAGAAGAAAGACTCCCAAATCAGTAGCATCAATTTCAGGAAAGTGCAAGCATCATCATCATCATCATCATTTATTATCATTTAAATGTTAGTTCATTGCCTTAGAGCTTGTGTCCTATTTTCATTTAGTTTTAAATTACATCAAACACAAGCATTCTGAAATATGAATAAGGACGACCATGGCAAAGCCCATGAATTAAACATGGAGCAATAGAACCAGAAGGGATCATGCATCCCTAAATGGATGGTATCAGTCAACGTGCCATTGAAGAGTGATGTTTACACATTTAGGTAGACATAATATTAACGTAGATTGATGCGGAGTTGGACAATGCCTTACAAAGGCTTTTTTTTTTTTTTTTTTTACCCAAATAACGTGCGCCAGGTGTAGACTGAGCATCCCCATGCTATTACTTTGTTGTGATTGACCGGTATTCTCTTCCTGTCTGCGATGGACTACATCTACGTCACTTTGGATAACGACAAAAGCAGCTGGCAAACAAGTAAATAGCGTGTACTGCTAGGAAATAACACTTTGTTGTGCTATAATGGGAAATCTCGGCTAAGAAGAAAGTGTAATCTATTTTGACAATATGTGGGGTCGTGACAAAGTTTTCCATGAATGACAACAATGTATTGCTTCTATCAATGTTGAAAAGCAACTCAACATGTAAACCAATGATTACTGCATCATCACATCTGTTCACATTAGAGATAAATACTCGATGTCCACGTTTTTTCAATCATTTCAGAACACAGCAAAACTTTTGGTATTCTGGTGACAACAGGGTCGTAGGCTATCCAACAAAAACATAGCGCTTGGTGACACTGAAAAGTAACAGCTGAGCTTGAAAGTCTGCTGAACTGTCATCTTTTGAGTATTCATGGTAACTCCTGATATTGGTTAAGTAACGGCGATGAAAAAAAGAACGGTAAATAGCGTAAGAAAATACTGATAGCCTACTGTTTTCCGTTTAGTGCTTTTTGGATCTCTGTTCGCTTCGCTGCTGTCATCCACAATAGACATGCCAACTGGCCGCAGAGTCGCAAACAGTCAACAGCGTTTCGTGGCATGTCCAAAATCCACGTATTAATAGGCAGACTTACCAGCTTTACATGGATCCTTGTAGTCGATTGCCTCTGAAGAAGCTGAAGGCTCCACATAGTAGCTTGGCTCCAAAACGTCCAAATCGATCGCTAATATCAAGCGAAGGCTGAATAGAAGAAACAAACACCTCGTTGTGAGATCCATGATTCTGAAGTCGGGAATACAGCGAAAGAACAGAAATAGAGAGGTAAAGAGGAGGATGAGCGAGAGAGAGAGGGAGAGAGAGAGAGGGAGAGAGAGAGGAGAGAGAAAAATGGGAGGTTTGGGGGGAAATGAGATCTCTCTTGAGGGCGGGTTTAAACACACAGCTCTGCCTCCCTACAATGTCTTGATTCTGGGGCAGAGATTTGCTCTTTCACTCGGGCTCTGGGCCAGTGCATAGCTTGCAAACTTTGCAAAACGGAGACCATGGAACATCTCACACGGCGTCGATACATCTTCTGGGGGTGTTAAGACTGTAACGTAGGCTGTAGTTCAAAGACCGACGTAAGATGCTGCGTGCACTGAAACATTGTCGCTGACAATATAATATAATACAATTGAATAAACTAAAATAAATACAGATGTCCTGTATTTTATTTCGACACATGAAATGATCAAGGCGTTAAATACAAAGTGGTGCGTAATATTTGTCTATCATATCTTAGGCCTAGAAAGGTTCAGCGTCTCACCAACAAACATTTCTGCTGTGCTTCGTTTTGGGGACCCAGAGAAAATTGTCAGCTGGAAAGAGTTAATCAAATGGGCTTTGTTCAGCTGACGAAGACGCAGTTGTCCAGCCTTCTATGGTGGTGGTGGGCCTTCTACTGTTATGTCAGTGAGAGACGAGTAGTGCTAGTCAGCTTAGAGGAAACCTCTGTATTTGGGTGGTTGACGTTTTAGGCCGAAAAAAAGTTTTTGAAAAAAAATTCAGATATTATGCATGGAAATCACTTAGTTATGTTGTACTGACTCTCCCATTCCCAAAATATGTATGATCTTTTAGAATTTGTATTGGAATTCATATTTATTCACTAATGTCTTGTGTTAGTGGCTAAAATTATCATATGGTGTGACATGAAAGTTATTGTGTGTAAAACTATAATGTGGTATATATTTTTTATGTGAGTCAGTGTATCATAATCTTCTATCTTTACTTCATCAAGATCTAGCATTTCCTTGTGGAAATGTATTATATTTTACAGTATATTTACTCATCAATACACAAAGTAAGGCATTTCTCCCTAATCTTTCAATAAACTTCATATTAATTTGGACATATCTTGATACAAAAGAAATGAAATGCATACAATGTTTGCTGACCCTATTTCCTATCTGTTACATTCAGATTTGTATAATTTAGACTCCGAAAGCCTTTTTATTTGCATAATTTCTTGATGTTTCTTGATGTCACACCAAATGATATGGTGTCACACCATATGATAAATTACACCAAATAACAATCTGTTAACGCAAAAATGTGAATATATGCATTTCACAAACAATAAATCACAGTTTAAGACAAATATATCACATAAAGGATCACTGTTAAAAACTCAGAACTTTGTAAAACAGAATTCCACCAGATATTGTATAGCACTTGGGTAATAGGTGCCACATATTAAATAATAAATGTCAACAAAATGTTAAATATGTTAAAATATGTATAACACTAAACTATTAAATAAACATATCTTTGAAAAAAACATTATTTATGTAGGAAAATACAGATTATATCATATAGTGTGACAAAAAAATCATATGGTGTGACAGCAAAACCCCATCACACTATATGATATGGGGTCACTCCATATGAGGTTTCATGCACTTAGCAGAACAATGAGTCTTGAGGCTACATGCTAGGACCAAAATCATATGCTCACTTTAACATGGTAACATAGATGTAAAGGTAATTTTGACCAAAAAACTATTTACTTTTGAAATGTTCCTGAAAAATGGGTCACACCAAAAGACAGCGAAAAGTGGAACTGAGATAGGAGTGCTGGAAATACTTGATTTATTGAAAGAAATATGAGAGATAACTCAACACGTAAACTTTCAATGTCCTTCTGAGAAGTTATTATACTTCCTGAATGAGGAAGGATCCCCTATCCCTAAAGGTCTCCACACAATTGCACATTTAAAAAACATAATTTAGGGTCACACCATATGATATTGATTTTTGGGACAAAATGTTTTTGTTTATGGCTTGTTCAAAAATATTATGCCTGGACTTTAAACACTACAGACTTACAAGTAGACATCTTTAGTATTCATTGTATTTAAGTAATGGGAAAATATATTAATTAGATTTTTTTTATTCAAAATCAAACTTTGTGAAATGGGCTCGGGACAGTCACGCCATATGAGCTTTTCCTGGTTTGGCTGAAAATTTTGAGAAATAGGAATATGACTGGCATGAATGGTCCATATGTTCATATAAAGCAGGTTTTTCTGAACAATATAACCACATTTATTTGCAGATTAGACATTTCTTTACTTCAGTTTGACACTCTGGACCAAAAAAAGGCCATGTCATGTCAACCACCCACTTGCTCAATGGTGAAATAGGGATATTAAATAACAACTAGGTATAAGCAACTCTTTACAAGAGTACTTAAACGACTTTGAACATAGATAAAAATAACTTAGGTAAAAAGAAAAGGCATGAATAGATTGGTTAAACCATGCTTTAATCTGTTTTATTCTGTCGCTGGAGTTGTCTTTACGCGCGACGATGTGGAGCTCTGTCTCTGAGGCACGTTTGTCACGGTATGATTCACGTGAAGCATCAGTCTGTGGCCTTTTGGCGATGCTCCCCTTGAGTTTGTTACTATAGAAACCTCCCACACTGTCGTAAGACTGGATACGAGTTAATCTAAACAGGATTGTTGTTGTTTTCTGTCTGACACTTGTTAAATTATGCTTTGCCATGTGTGAACCATGAACGATTAGCCTATATAGGGTAGCCTACATAAACTGCAGTTGCCTCAGGTTTTTAAAGTAACCTTGACCTTTATATGTTTGTTAATAATGGTAAAAGGCATTTCTCTGAAGAGTCATAAACTACCAGCACCTGGTATTTTAGTTATTCTTACTCGTATAAGCTATATGCAGATGTGCCTCTGTGTATTGAAAGATCTATGTGAAAGATGAGCATGTCCTTGTGTATGAAGACACGGTCTTTACTGGGCCAAAATGATATGCTGTTTCACAAAGGTATGATTACATGGCAGCTTGCAAGGAGCCAAAGACAGCAATCACTTTTTATGAACCCTGACTACAGTGTAACTACTCCTGACTACCATGTTGAAAGAAGAAGAATCACGACCAGCATTAAATAGGTTTCCTAGTTTATTTAATTGCAGGTCAGTGGTTTGTTGCAGGTCTACATAGTAGTGCTAGAATCCTACTGAAGCTAGTTTATGCTGATAATCCACCTGAGAGGTGGTTTCAGTCAGTTCAGGATATGGAACAATCCGGTGTCAAGAGTGCTGTAAAAATCAGTTATTACCCATCTGTACCATGCCATGTCTTTCATAGACTATGTCTATCCCAACTAAATCTGGTCCTTTGCCGTGTTTTTCCCACCAGGTTAGACGTTAAGCCAGCCTGAGACTGCTTGCAGAAGGTTAATTTACTTACAAAGCCTTGAAAATGGCTCCATTATACTGGTTATCTGCATGAAAGGCCCCCAAGCCAAGGGCAAACTCCACAGTGTAAGACATTTAATTAGGTAAGCTACATGAATTCCCTGCTTCAATAAATACAGTGCAGGTAACACTGTTCCCAAAGCACATGGGCCTGCCAATGTGCCAGCCATTACAAAGAGGCTTCTATACTGTTGATGTGAACATGTTGACCTAAACATAATTGCTAAAATACATTTTGCTGTTCATTTTCATTTACTATCATTCCCCACCAGTCAAATGGTTAAATGATTAGCAAATAATCTAATTGTGGTTAATGTGTTTGGTTACATCTTACTGTTTGGTTACTGGTTACTGACTGAAAGTCATGCACTTCATATATCATGATTCATGATGGAGGTGTTAAGCCATGAAATCTCTCCTCTAAATTGCTTTTCTCACATGGTTCAAACTAACTAATATGGAAATGCATATGGAATGTTGTACTGTATATGATGCTTATGAAAGTGTGCTCGATAAATGTTATGCCACAGCATGTGTAACTACACCATTACTCAGTGATGGATGATTGAGAGTTTGAAGCGCCACCTGTAGACAGCAAAAAGAACTGTCAGTGTTTTTTCATGATTATGAAATTCTGGAAAATGTTTTGAAATTCCAGGAGTTTATTCCAGATGGCACTACCACGAGAAAGATAACATTGTCCTCCTCTCTGATAATCGAATGGTACACTCACACACATCCCAGCTGTATTCTATGAAATATCCCATGCAGTGAATCACAAAAGTAGCCATATTCATGAGGGGCAACCACTGTTGTCTCAATTTGCCATTTATCAGATGGTCTTGTTTTATCTGATTTTAACAGTGAAACCAAAACGGTGAGAATATTTGTGTGCAATCTGGCATTAGACGATAACATTAGATAGCAGTTTGAACTCACCAAGCATGCCTTCTGTACCGAACAGCTTGAAGGTGCAGATAGAACGCCAATTTACTTCTTTTGTTCATCTTTCATACACACGGAACATTTTTTTATCTGATAATAGATGGTGTGCAATTAAATTTTAGATTCATGTCATGCTTTTAATGTACCAAATATCTCAAGGGGAGAGAGATTTCACCATTTTTTAAGCTGATGGATGCACAATACACAGTACTTCAGTATACACAACTGAGCATCCATTTAGTCTCATTAAAATTTAATGAGCTGTGTTGACATTTCATGTCACTTGCTGCGCCTCTACTCAAGTCAATTAGGTGGTATTCAACTTATCAAGGACCCAAACCACTCATTATCCCAGCTCTGTTTTTTTTTTTTTGCCTTCCAGCGTTGCCCACAACTGTTATCTGTATCATTATAATCATCATACAGATTAGCCTTCTCCAAAGCAACCGCAGTTGGATGAGATTAGGAAGCATCTGTGCAATTAAATGCAGGGCTTTCGGTCCACTACAGTTCGCTCTCTGTACAGTAGGACTAAATAATATTCTGTGTGGAGGAAATGTTTACCCCTGAAAAAGAATGTATAGTTCGTCAACAATCATCGTTCTAAATGTAGTTCTATTCTATACTACAGTCAATGTGATTATAAAATAGAGTCAATATGAGTGTTGAACTTGGAGTCTGAATTTCATCATTCAAAAGCAGTTTTATTGCCAATTTAACATATTTTGCTGGGGACACAGTTGATAACATGGAACAGGAATCCCTGTACAGTATATTTAACAGTAACAACCACTGTATCCATAGTCTTTCAAGGCCAACACACAAACAAACAAAATCATGAAACTAAGCACAAAGCTTAATCAATTATGTGGAAAGACACTACGCCAGTACAAAACTTAGCCAGTGGTATACAAAACAGGGTAATTCTAAGTATAGAGTAAGGGTTAGTACATGGTAGTGATAGACCTGGGTATGTTAAATCAGCATAAGTGGTAAACTCCCCATAAGAAGAGACCTATGTCTTTGTTTTGATAGTAAAACAAAGCAATAGGGGCCTTCAATTAGGAGGTTAACCTCTTGCTCAAACTTCATACCTTACCCACGTTTGTCACTGAACTAAACTGATTTAGAGACCCCCAATTCAAAACTTAACCAGTAGAATTCAAAACAGGATTGAAGAGTTTTGCAACAACTGAAAAGTGAATACAGTCTTAGCTGACAGAACACACAGGAATGTCGTTTTATGTTCCCATGGCTTGTTATGCAGCCTGATAGTTACACAGACTTGCAACCATACGCTATTAATATGTAAGATGGGCAGGGTGATTATTTTGCAGTGGTGAGAGTGTAAGACCTACGAGTATGGCCGGAGGCATTTCTGGCTTTTAAAGTCCAACACACACTTTGCATGATTAAATACATGCATTTCCCTTGAACTTCCTTAATGTTTAGAGCTAATTAAGACTGTACCTGTTTCCTTTAAAAAAAAATAAATAAAAAAAAACAGAAACAGAACCCTGCTCTAAGACAGAATTTAAATATGAAAAGTTAATTTGACGCTCAAATGACACCACATTAATGCAGCGACTTCATCAACTCATTAAGTTTGATTCTTTGATCTTTACTGCTGGAAAGCCTGAACTGAATTTGGAGTTTTGTGTCACCCAAGGCTAAACCATGACATTCTTGAAATAATCTTAGCTCATCATAGCGGGCTGTTTCATTACCTGTAGACTTGTCAGGTAATTTTTTTTTCAAAACAAAAATCAGCCTGTTGGGCGTTCAAAAATAAAGATTATTTGGATTAATTTTGTGTAACAGGATGTTCCAAAGAATTTATACAGAGGCACTTTGAAGGTCAATGCATGGAGTGGGACATTAGCCCATAGCCATTCAACTCCAAGGACAGCTGCTGGACAAACCATGGTATCAAGGGACATGCATCTATTTCAAAGAAAAAGATCATTGGGGACTGTGTTCTTGTGGCTTCTATCCAAACATGCCCCGATTATTGACAGGGATTTTTTGGGTTTGCAAGGCCTAGATCAATATGTACTGGCAAAAGCAGCAGTGTGCCTTTCAAAACTTCGCTTTGATTCAAGGTTAAACCCTCTGCCTTCGATTTCTTCAATAATTGATTCCTTTAAGTTTCCATAGTAGAGGCAGTAGCAGTTAATGAATGCAGGCATCAATCTCTTTCTCACTCTGGGGTTCAACTGAAGTTAATGAGATAAGCCTTCGTATGGAGCCAGAGAAGCATTACGAGCCATTTGTTTCACATTGATTAGTCAAGTTTTAAGTCAACATACAGAAAAACATCAAATAAAACGAATGGTTACAAGAGTCATACAGTGCAACGGAAAAGGTCTTGCAATCAAAAGGCTTAGGCTTACAAACAGGCGTCACTCTTATCAGAGCCGCCACCAACATAAAGCAGAGTCTGTGGAGAGACCCTTAGAGAGCTGTTGATAAAGCATGATGAAGCGTACTTGGAAAGCTAGGCCCAAGAGGCAGCGTGAGGACCAACTGGCCTTTCTTTGGGTCTTGAGATGAACAGGAAGGAGTGGAGGTTAGGATGCCTCCACCTCCTGCGAGATCGCTTCAGGGTAGCGTCCTGGTCGAAGCTCGGACACAGCCTACACACGGCAATGTTAGCAACAGGCTGAACAGACGAAGAGCCGTTTGTCCCTGCTCTCTTGTCTTTCAGCTGGTCCTGTGAGATGATCCGAAGGGTGACTGCACGTCAGCATCAGTGGACGCATGCTAGCGCTTGAGTCTGTCACTGCAGAGGAACATAGTGATCAGTGGTTTAGTGATCACTGGAATACCAGCAAGGACAGGTGTTTCAAAAGAGTCATAATTTCAGTGTTTTACATGGTGGTTTCACTATGAAGCTTCTAACATTAACATTCCTGACATTGTTCACTGAATGTTGAGGATACAATTGGCGGTTTTTATCTCTGTTTCAGGTGAAGTTTAAGTAACATTTTTCTCACAAGACATGACATGACAAACATAAATCAACAGCTTTTTGAATCAATTTTCAAGATCAAAATACTTCTTTACTTCACAATGCACCTTTAACAAGATCCAAACAACTGCAGGAGCACCTGGACATACACAGTATCAAGACGCTGACATTATCTCCAAAAAACAAATGGCTACGTTTCAGTGGGATTCAGCCAGACTTTCGAGTTGAAAAGACATTCAGAACCTGCCACAGTGCATCTACGATGGCACCATCGCGCTCTCTCAAACGAGGCGACACTTCAATTTTGCTAAACCGCAGCAATGCCATTGATCGAGAACGGGGGGGACAAGCGTATCGTCAGACCCGCAGGAGTAATTAACACAATAATTACAGGCTCATTACTTCCTCTCCTCAGCAGCACCGTAACCATGGCAGCAGGACTGACGCCCGGGAACGGTTAATTGATTTAGACGGGATGAGAGAGAGAAAGTGGCTTGAGATGTAAACGCAGAGGTTCACCATTCCAGGAAACGTTCAAGGCGCCATTAAAGGCGTTTGACACTTGATAGATGGGAAATGTCAACTCTGACCCTGAACCAGCCACACTGTCTACCAAAAATAAAGTGGATGGGAGGTGTGATCAATTTGATAAATGATGTACTCAAATTCCACTGCACGTTTGCAAAAGTCTGGCCTTCTAATGTGTTAGATTATTTTGTTTGCTGTTGATTGTCTTCAAATGTCATGAACTGTCTAGTCTCACACAAAAATGAGTTGATCTTGACACCAAAAACATCTATTCAGTGGTGTGTTCCCCGAAAGCACCATTGAACAACTACCTTCATCAAATAACAGAGACGATCATTCTGAACACACACTGTCTTAGTAACCGCAGTGGTTGCTCAGCAACACTTTCAGGAAACACAGCCCTGACTGGCTAAAGTTCTGTGCTGCATAGAGTGAGTGAGTGAGTGTGTGTGTGTGTGTGTGTGTGTGTGTGTGTGGGCTGGTGCTGTGGGCCCACCTTGTTGTCAGGGGGTCTGGCTGGGGGTGGAGTGACTGCAGTCTGGCCGAGAGGAGCCACTCTACTGGGCTGGCCCCGCAGCGTCACAGTGATGGTGGTGGGGGCCTTCAGCCCAGCTGCCAACACAGAGGGGTTTGGGGATTACACCAGTAAACACAACTGCCATTGCAGCACTACTGTGTATAGTGTGTGTGTGTGTGTGTGTGTGTGTATGCGTGTGTTTCTCTCTCCCCATCTCCCTCACACACACAAACACACACACAAATATACATACATTTTTCTTTCTATTCTGTTTTGATTAGGTCTTTGGCTCTGTAAAGTGTTCAGACATCTATAGTAAGAAGTTGCGGTGCTATAAAAATAAAAAAAAGTGACAGAAATTTACGAAAGACACTAAATACACACCAAAATGAGTCACTTTCGCATTATTGCCCTGCAGGACATGGGCTGTCAGCAACGAACTGTGAATGGGTGTATTCGATGGAATATATTCACACAGAGAAGCACCTCAAATGGCAACACATGGCATTTAGGTTCCTTTGATCCATCTAGCTTTAAAGATTCAGTGGGTAGAACTCACCAATACCCTTGGTATAAAAGGCACAGGTGACATTCCACTTGTTATGAAATGTATTGCCATTCCACTGCTTGGTCAAATTTCCTATTGTGATGCGCTATTTGGAAAGTGCGTTATTTTTCGATAGTTCCCTTCTTTTGGGCTTATTACACTTTAATATTAATTCGCCAATGTGAATGTAACGGTAAAAACAGCAATGTTGTATCTAAGACAGCGGCAATATAAACGAAAATGATAGTAGCAGTGGTATAAGCGGGATAATCAACTCCACGCCGTGCGTTTCTAGGAAAATAATGCACTTATCGAAGTGTAAAGTCCCCTCCGCCTGCGGTGTCGGGTCCTTATTACCACTTTGAACGTGCATTATTTTCCTAGAAACGCACAGCGCCTCGTTGATTATCTCTTACTTATACAACTCAGTTCTGACTACAAAGAGTTCAAAAAGGAATTTTCATGAGGCTGAGAAATTCCACAAGAACAATGCACACCCAGTAAGGCCCTTTCATATAGGACAGACGAGATATTCACATAAAATCATGCTGGTGATTAAATATGCGTGTCCTTATTAGTTTCTTAGTCGAGACTGAAAGAATTGTGTCCACAGCGTGCAAAGACTAATAAAAACACACGTATTTAATCTCATGTGCGATTTTGTGTGAATATGTCATCCAAAAGACATCTTGTGAAAAGGCCTTTGACTTCATTTGAACTGGTACTGTCCACATTTTTGATATCATGATGAAAACCTCCCTGAGTATTTTAAAACATGGTGATTTGTGTGAAATATCATGAATATTTGAGGATGTGCATCTTGTACAGATACTGTACTGCTGCCTGTTTGTATTCTGTTTCTACTCTTCTGTTGGTTTCCCTCACGGGCACCCAGGGGTTAGACTGTGAGTGAGCAAGGAGATTATGAAACATGGAGAGTAGCCTATGAAGGTTATTTCCTGAGAACATACAGAGAAGCCAAAAATCAAACCACTGGATAATTTCTGCGCATACTGTACGTACACAACCAAGAGTACTTAAATGGAACTAGTGTGCATGGTGCACTTTAAGAGACACCAGTTTTATTTGAAACAGTGTTGCCAAGGAAATGTATGTTTACCACACCTACTGTTGTTTTTGTTAGATACATTATGACTCATTGGTCAATACGACGTCAATACGCAAAATGTTTTTGTTCACTATGTACTGTATGTAGCAGCATCTTTTTTAAAGGAGCCATTACTCATCAATGATCCACAAATTACCCAATGATAACTGGAGATAACAGATTGGCTGACAAAAAAAAAAAAAAAAACGCATTGAATCTTTTGCAACTTTTATTGCATTGAAAACAAAATTTGAAAATGGAAAGGGACATTTTGGGCCACCAGTGCCTTTGCCTTTTTCAACTTCAATTTTTTCCCCCACTGTCTGCTTGTATGATGGTCAGGGCAGACAATATAGTCACTTGCTTAGTGTTTAGAATTCTTTTTTTCTAATTGATTGGCTGCCACAAGACAAAACCCTGCGGTAGAAAGCATGTTCCATTTAAGTGCTCCATTCCCCACACATGTACATGAAGAATAAGCAAAACATAACAAATAAAAAATAAAACAAAAAATAAAGACATTGAGAAAGCAAAAGAAGATGGACATGTAAGAAGCAGCTTTCCAGAACTTCAGTTGGAATCAAGGTAACGAGAT
This sequence comes from Sardina pilchardus, assembly GCF_963854185.1. NCBI lineage: Eukaryota > Metazoa > Chordata > Actinopteri > Clupeiformes > Clupeidae > Sardina > Sardina pilchardus. The sequence goes on from NC_085001.1 coordinate 8,436,508, forward strand.
GTCACAAACCAGAGCTGAAGGAGGAGCACAACATGTGACATTTAAAAGCCTTTGTGACACCTTTTAACAGATTACAGGGGAGGTCAAAAGCAAGCAAATGAACTAAACATGAAAACACAAAGAAACAGAGGACGCAGGGGGCGGGAAGTTGAACAATTCTCTGGAGACACATAATTCAGACAGACGACAGCTCACATACACACTTTTGTTTTTCTTTTCTTACCACCCTATCAGAATTCTAACTATGATACAGATTTGCAAGCTTCATCACAACACTTCCTGTGATACAAATATACACATCTTAGCATGCTACTGCTACGCTGTCCGAGCCGATCATGGACATCCACTAAACACCCGCCTCGACGCCGATGCCTTCCTAGCGTCCTTAGAGACCTCGGTGATGCAATCTAATCACGTGTGGCCAGAGGCCAAACCGGCCTGCTGTGGCCTTCTACACTAGCCATGCCTTGCTGACCCCCTGGCTAGCCAACCGACTGAGCCCTTCATATACTGAATGGGGGGGGGGGGCCGCTGTGTGTGTATGTGTGTGTGTGTTTGGGAAACCGGGAGCGTGGAGTCAACGCGCGCCATCACTTAACACCCCCCCCCCCCCCCCCCCTCCCCACTCCTCCCCTACGTTCCTCATCGCGGCCGGCGCTGTTTGGCCAAGCGGGACGTACCGGCGGCGGCGGCCTGGTTGGAGACCTGCGCCAGGCCCGGCAGACTACTCGCCAGCTTGGCCAGACCGCCGTTGGTGAGGAGCTGGTGGATGGCCGTGGTCTTGCTGATGCCGGACCCTGTGGAGACCACGGGCACTGCCCGCACCAGAGTGCCACCGCCCGCCGCGCCCAGAGACCCCAACACCTGGGGCTTTCCGCTGGTGACCTGAGGGAGGAGGGGGAGGGGAACAGATCAAGGAAGTTCTTGAGATGCGGTATTGTTACACACTGGAGTTACATTCAACTAAAGGACATATTTTTACCCCTAAAAGAGCATGCTATCTAGATTTCAAGGAAGTTCTTGAGATGCGGCACAGTTACACACTGGAGTTACATTCAACTAAAGGACATATTTTTACCCCTAAAAGAGCATGCTACAGTATCTAGATTTCAAGGAAGTTCTTGAGATGCGGCATAGTTACACACTGGAGTTACATTCAACTAAAGGACATATTTTTACTCCTAAAAGAGCATGCTATCTAGATTTCGTAAATGCATTAATGGCTACATGCCAATAGATGCTTTGAAGTCCTCTGCAGGAAACACATGGGGCTAACTAGGAGTTCACTCATTGTTTCTCTGTACTAAATCATAAAACACGTAGCACTTTACAGACATTGACATTTCTTTTCACTAAGCAAAGGCGGTGATGATTACTTCAGTGTTAAAAAGTTGCTCTGACAAAAACAGTCAATAGATTGTTGTTCTGACAAAGACAGTTTGAAGACAGGCACAAAATACTACACTTTTATGTCTACACTTAAGAGAACTTAACAGTGTGAAAACAAGGCTGTATGGTTAAAAAAAAAAAAAAAAAAAATATTTGGTAACTGGAATTGTACATTGACAAAAGAAATTCCCCCCGAAATTGGACTGTGCTTTCTGAAGTGCTGTGTAATTCCCATGCCAAAGTGGAATCGACATTGTGAGAGGAACAAAGACCGAAGCAGTTTGCGTGCAGAGAGTAAAAAAGCCCCACGTCCCTGCTGCACGCCCTACGCTTTCCCTCGACCTGTTTGCTTTTCCCCCCTGAGCCCGCACGCTCTCTTGGGAGAACAGGCGGGGTGGCCATTTCTTAACGCCGTAAATAAAAAAAGAGAAGGGCGTAGGGAAAATAACTGTCCTTGCTCTGAGGCAGCGGTTCTCAACCTCCTCATTAAATAGGCTAACAGTCCTTAAACTCAAGACTCAGCTGGACTTGGACTAGGGAAGGGCAGCGTACTGTAGGCTCGGTCAGTGTGTTTCCCAAACTGTTTTTTTTGGCAAATTGGCAACACACTGTTTACTAAGAGAAAAACTCACGCCACACCACCGTGATATTAAGCACACAAAAAGCCACAATATTTAAAGTTTCCTGCTGTTTATTGGCCCCGACAAAACACATAACTTCCTGACAATCCCGCATAATTTTGGGAAGCTGTGCATGAACCCATAGCTCAACCATTTTTTGTAGTCAACCATCTATCTGTCTGTTGCCCCACTTTAATTCAATTGGAATGTTTTCTCTTTAGTGTGACAAAAGGGAGGTGGGCCAAGTTCATGGTCAGGCATCCTTTTAAAGTAGGATTGTGGTCAATGCCTTGCAGCTACACGGCATGAAGCAACAGACCACATGTTGCTCCTTCTGAACACAGCCATGTCGTCGTGCCACATTTCAGGTGTGACAAACCTATCCTCTGAAATATGAAACAAAATGTGTCCCTACTGTTGTAACACTGTAACTTCCGTGTTTTTTTCCGTCTTTTTATTTTTGTTGGGGGGCTGAGGGGGGGGGGGGGGGGGGCAATAAATCCCTCCATCTACAAATCAGAGTCATGAGTCTTGTGCGTGGCCCCTGGTCTGCCCAGCGCCACGCTAACTGTGTGTTCACACCGCCGGCGACTTGAGCTTCCAAAATCGCTCAGGACGCCCTGTAAAGGACGCTGTGGGAAGCTGGGATCAGCTTGGATTCTTTGGCCGCTCTGACGTAGTAGCATTCTATGTTCGTTGCTGGTCGTTTGGTCGCTGAACCGCGTCATAGCTCATTACCATAAAGTTAAACCATTTTCAACTTTCTCTAGTCGCTCAAGACGCCCAAAACGCGACGCCGACGGATTGGTCGCTGCTGGCAGCTGAGAGAAGCCGGCTTCCATTGAAAATGAATGACTTCCGGAATCTTTGGAAGCTCAAGTCGCCGGCGGTGTGAACACACAGTAAGGCCCAGGTGCGGTGCTGTGCTGTGCTAGAGAGATCTACCTGTGTCCCACTGGCCACACTGGGCGCCGTGGAGGGAAGGCTGGGGGACTTGGTCACAATCTCTTGCAGACTGAAACTCAGGCCCTGGAGCAGACTACTGGCGGAGGGAGCTACACAAGTGAAGTAAACACACACACACACACACACACAGGGGTGACACAGTGAGAACAGGAAGGAAGTTAAAGGCACTAACGGAGAGGTGAGGTGAGGTGAGGCTTCTGCGTCTTCAGTTCCTCACCTCCTCACCACAATACTTTCTGTCCCTTTGCCATTTTACACCTGGGATTTCTACACACATCTGGACCTGTGCATAATATGGAGGCTAGAGAGTAGAAGGGTCCACCACAGAAGTCACCCCAGCAGGCCTAAAGCATACCACAAGTGTCAGCAGCAGAAGTGACAGGTGACAAAAGACAGCTGGAGTTTAGAAATGCTCAGTTAGACCCCAATCTTCCCAAGTGAGGAGGAGACGACAGGTAGACAATCTGGCTTACAGGTGCAGTCCGTGATTGTGGTGAAATGCTGCTGATATTTGAACGACAGATAATCAAATTACACCCCCCTGCCTTCTGCACCGCTGAGGCGACATGCTAAATGGCTGAAATATAGCGCATGGCTTAGTGTAGGCTGATTTGTTGGTTTCTCAATTTATCGAGCCTGGTGTGTGCACAGACACACGATTTTGAACGCACCCAAAACAATGGACAGCTAGAGGGCTGTGAGGAGTGGATCAGACCTGTTTCACAATGCTTGCACTGTGTGTGTGTGTGTGTGTGTGTGTGTGTGTGTGTGTGTGTGTGTGTGCATTACCACTGATTTTCATTTCGGTGCCCATGTTAACAGGTCAGAGCATTCATACTGCCTGACGCAAGGTCTCAGACAGGGATTGTGCTTTTTTTTTTTATTTCAATAAAAATCCAGACATTCTGCACGCGCACGCGCACACACACACACACACACACACACACACACACACAGTGCAGTGTGAAACAGGGCTTAGAGTCTCTTGGACTGCACCTCTGAGACCAGGTCGCTGGGATCACAGGGAGAGTGGAGAGGGAGAGTGGACAGTGTGAGTGGTGTGAGTGGTGTGTGTGGGCAGTGTGTGTGGACAATGAGTTACCCTGGCTGGTGGCAGGAGCAGCTGCCTGGACAGGCGAGGACGAGCAGCTCTGGATGTTGTGGAAACTGGAACCGGAAACTTCCGCCAGGCCAGACCTGCGGACGAGACACAGAAAAGCCCCCATTCGTCTCAGACAAAAAAAAAAACGGACCGTCATGGGCCACAAGCTGCAGTCTTCACACGGCTTTAACGCTGCCGGCTGACAGCATGAAATAAAAACACAGCAGCGTCTGCGAGCGCCGCTCGTTGGTGCTCACTGTAAACAGAGACCACAGCGCACGCAGACAGTCCACAAGTGATTCATCAACCTTCAAAAGGATGGTACTGCTGAGTCAAATCACTGGTCAACACATTTTGAACGCCGATCTTCACAGCCATCTTTCTGTGCAGAGCGAAACTACTGTATATTCAGCTAAACCAACCAAACTGCAAACTGGAATCAACTGAGACCTGAACAGTCTCTCTGTCTATGCATGCGTGTGTGTCTCGGTGTGGGTATGCGTGTATGCGTGTGTGTGTGTGTGTGTGTGTGTGTGTGTATGCGTGTGTGTGTATGCATGTGTGTGTATGTGTATGTGTATGTGTGTGTGTGTGTGTGTGTGTGTGTGTGTGTGTGTGTGTGTGTGTGTGTGTGTGTGTGTGTGTGTGTGTAGGCTAAATGCATCAGACACTGTTACCTTTGTGCGGTGAGCAGACCGGAGAGTTCCTTCGCGCCCGACACGGTCTGGCCCATGGCTATGGCGAGCGGCTTGCCCGACGAGCCCACTACAATCAGGAGGAAACGGGGTCAGACTCCGGGAGGCTCAAACGGCGACCTGGCACTTTCTTTCAGGAAATTTTCCATGCAGTCGCTCGCGCACAGGAAAATCCCCCTGGCCTCAAACGTACCATAAAATTTCAGGGGAGCCGTTTCACCGCTCACATATTTGCTTATTCACCAAACGGGCCAAAGGGTTCACCAGGGCAAAGCACAAATCATTTGAAGCAGAAGCCAAGTGAGTGGACAGATATATATATATATATATATTTTAAAATCCCCACCCCCATCCAAACCTAAGACTAGAGGAGGAGTAGAAGTGGTACAATTTCAACTCTGTTAATAAAAATGTGATGGCATAATTTCAGTCCTATTTCAGCTCTCTCAAAACACAGCGTCAGCTTCTAGAATTAATTAGGTGAACTCTTTGGGCTTCCAGGACCAATGCCAACTGCCAAACAGTGAAATCCCGACACAGAGAGGCACTTTTATCGCCTTCAGTTTGGACATTCCTTTACTCATTTTCTCTGCACACACACACACACGCACACAGACACACACACACAGACCCCACAGCAGCAGCAGCAGCAGCAGCAGGACTGCAGTGGGCCAGCGGTCAGATGTGGAAAAAAACAGCATCAGAGAGTGAAAGTCCTGCCATGTTTTTGTTCCACCCATTCACACACACACACACACACACACACACACACACACACACACACACACACACACACACACACACACACACACACACACACACACACACACACACACACACACACACACACACACACACACACACACACACACACACACACACACACACACACACACACACACACACACACACACAGATCAGAGAGTGCAAGTCCTGCCATGTTTTTGTTCCACCCATTCACATCAAGCAGCTGATTCCAATCAGCACAGCACACCTCCTCAGCCAAGTAGATGAGTCGTTGTTATTAAAGCATTGAGGGAACGCTTTTATCGTCCAAAGTGACTGACCTATTGACCTTTGTGTGCAGCACAGCACTGCAGCGTGCAGACAATATGTTGAGGTTGTGTATAGACAAACGTTAGTTACTGGTATTATACACTTGAAGTGCATAGGTAGGTAGAACCCCTACATGGGAGGACTTGTTACTTTCTGAAGGTATTGAAGAGGTACAGCAATTTCCCGCATATAAGCCGCAGTGTGTATGAGCCACAGTGTTTTATGCAAGTTAAAAGACAAAAAAAAACATATTAACACCATATTAACTACCCCCCTGTTTTAACCTCATAGCTGAAGAAATGTTACTAACCCTAGTGTTTTATGCAAGTTAAAAGACAAAAAAACATATGTAACACCATATAGCACATAACATAACATCACACCTCATAGCTGGAGAAATTTGGCAAAATCAATGTATATAAGCGGCGGCTACTAGTCGGGAAATGACGGTATCTGAAGAGCGTTGCCTTCTCTGGGCGCGGGCGCAGACCCGTTCTGGCTGACGCACGGCACGCCCCCCTCGACTCACCTTCCTGAGCGGCCGAGCTGATGCTGGCGCCCCCCGCGTCGCCGTGGGAAACAATGGTGACTTTGATCTTGGCGCGCTTGGAGGCCTTGGCGGGCGTGGGGCTGGGCGTCTGCCGCCGCTTCAGGTGCAGCCGCATCTGCTCGTCGCGCTCCAGACTCTCCGACGGCTCGCTGGACACTGGGACTAGGGAGCGAACGCAGCAGAGGAGAGAGAAAAGAAACAAGTTTACATTTATTTATGCATTTAGAATGTTCTTATAATGTTCTGTCAGGCTTTCCCTCCACCACCCAAGCGCCATTTTGTCTACGTCTTCACATTAAAGGGACAGGTAGTAGTTTGTCCCAGCAGTGGTAATAAGCAGTAAGCGGTAGTGTGTATAAGCAGGGGATGTGACATCTTTGTTGGAGGTTAGCAGATTTGAAAAGCCCTTAACCCAGGAGTCAAACTCAAGACACTATGCAGCTTCATTTATTCAACACACACATCTTCAGTGTGCTCCATGAAAAGCAAGTTTGCAAAAAGAAAAAAAGAAAAACAGTTACAAGATGACAGACGATTTTGTGAGAGACATGGAATGGAGCTGGAAGCAAACCGGAGATGAGATGAACTGGAGACTAACTCCATCTTGACTACATTTTAAGAGACATTTCTGTGTTCTGACTGGATCAGTCTTTTGTGTGTGAGAGTGCGCGCTATGATTTGATCACCCTATGTGTGTGTGTGCGTGCTATGACTTGATTTGACTCTTTGGGCGTGTATGTGTGAATATAAAGTAGAAGAAAGGCAGAAAATCAGAGAGCGCGAGAGAGAGAGAGAGAGAGAGAGAGAGAGAGAGAGAGTGAGAGAGAGAGAGAAAGAGCAAGAGAGAGAGTGAGAGAGAAGAGCGAGAGAGGGCACACGTGAGAGAATGCACACAAGAGAGAGAGAGAACGAGAACGAGAACGAGAAAGAGAAAGAGAGAGAGAGAGAGAGAAAGAGAAAGAGAAAGAGAGTGAGAGAGAGAGAAGAGCGAGAGAGGGCACACGTGAGAGAATGCACACAAGAAAGAGAGAGAGAGAGAGAGAGAGAGAGAGAGCGCGAGAGCGAGAGGACAGAAGGCGAGGGGCGAGAGACAGGCTACTCACCGAAGAGACAGGAAGGGGTGCCAGGAGGAAGGGTTTTCCTCACAAGCATGTTTTGTTTCAAATAAGCTGCAAACTGAGCTGGAGAGAATGGAACACATTGAGAGAGAACGAGTGAAACGAAGGAAGAAAGAGAGAAAGAAAGAAAGAAAGAAAAGAAGGCAGGAAGGAAGGAAAAGAGGAGGAAGAAAAGAGGAAAACAAGCAGAGACACTCGAGGGAACATGAGGGGGGTGGGAGGGTCATCACATACAGAGATCCTGTCCTTTAACACGACCTTGGCTGTCAAACAAGTCTGCGTTCACCCCACTCAACACCCCCCCAGCACACACACACACACACACTCATACACACACACACACACACACGCTCAACAAAGCCTCCTTCCATCTACCAGCACACACATTCACTGTCTGTGTGGTCCAACACTACAGCACGAGCACAGAAAGAATGTGTGTGTGTGTGTGTGTGTGTGTGTGTGTGTGTGTGTGTGTGTGCGTGATCAGTGGAGTGCGTTCATGATGTGTGTGGGTACTGGGGTACTGGGATATGCAACTGCTGTGCTGAGATACACGTTTGTCTGTTCATGTATTTATGTATGCGTTTAGCTGACGCCTTAATCCAAAGTCACTTACAGATACCAATTGCAGCGGCCAGTCTCCCTGGAGCAACTCGGGGCTAAGTGTCCTTGCTCAAGGGCATAATGGTGGTAGTTACCCAACCCACAGTTTGTGGCTACTGCATGCTAGCCGAGCTACTTAGCCACCACCGCCCAGGGCCAATGTGTACTGTACAACGCACATAATAATAGCCACTTTAAGAGAGGAAAATGGCTGTGTCAGAAGTTGTGGGATATCGTCATGTCTGTTACACACTATACATAGTTATCTTTTTCCTAATCTTAAACCGCCCAGCCCACGCATGACTTGCGGCAGAGTGGCGGCGGACTCGACGCCCTGAAGACATACGTGCTGTTTGCTGCAGTGTGTCTGCAGGGGAGCACCAGAGGGGCTTGAGATAAGTTGCGAATGCCGCGGGACTCTTGGGTGTCATGGGTGCCTCTCATTCAGCTTTTATACATCCTTCCTTCCTTCCTCCTCGGGCCTCGATCCTCACTGATCTATATAAAGAATGATGGGGCGGCAACAATGGGATAGTCTATCCAGTTTTAGTTATAGATCAGTGGGAACGCCCCTCGAGGATCGAGGAGAGATGTTGAGAGGCACCCTATGAGGCCTGTTTGTCCAATGCGCACGAATGCTACGTGTGTCAATGTGTCTGTGGGGGGTTCTTATGGGTGGGTGGGTTACTGGTGGGGTGGGGTGGGGGGGGGGGTAGTTGTGATGGGTGGGTTGGTTACTGGTGGTGCGGGGGTGGGTGAGGGTGGGGTGGGGGGGGGGGTACTGATGGGTGGTGGGTTACTGGTGGGGCGGGGTGGGGGGGGGGGGGGGGTTGTGATGGGTGGGTGGGTTACTGGTGGTGCGGGGGTGGGTGAGGGTGGGGTGAGGGGTGCAGTCACATGCTGGGGTACCTTGTGCCTGCTTGTGTGTGAGCACCGTCCCGGATCGCTGCATGTGGGTCTTGAGCAGCTGGGTGGCCGTGATGAGGCTGGACTTCTGCGCGGGGGACAGGCCCGTGGTCTTGGGCTTGGGGCTGGACGTCGGGCTGCTGCACACGCTGGACATGTCCTGGAGGAAGACAGGAAGTAAGACAGGAAGAGGGTGTCAGAGAGCGCCATCATTTCTGATCTTAAAGCAACACTAAAGCACTTTTCCTCTGTCGCACAGACGCTATTTGTTTATCCAGCAAATAACAGACAAGGTAGAGTATGTTGCATGATTTTATGAAAGTATGATGTATTGCGACATCGAAGCAAGTCAAATTTGTAGTTTCTGATGTCTCATTTCATCGAACTACAGATACACTACCCCACCTCGCAAAGTTACATAGTGCGGTTATAGCCGATAGAGGGCCGCAAAGTGAAAGCAAAATGCCGTTCACCCTGTTACGAGTTGATGAACCGCTGAAATGATTTTGGAAACATTATTTTAAGGTACGAAAAACTCTTTAGTGTTGCTATAAGACAATGGAAAAGGGAAAGTGCTTATCAATGGCTGGGAGTTGCTTTGGATAAAAGCGTCTAGCAAATGAATAAATGTAAATTATGTAAATGTAAGTGAATCAAACAACTCTCATGTATGAGTGTATAAGCACTTCTGATCTAAAAGGACACTTCATTATTTTTATTTTTTTACTCTACTTTCCCATCTGTTTGGGTCCAAACTTTACTATGGATCAAAAAGATCAAAATCCATTTAACTGCTATAATCGCCAATCACAAAATGGTAGTGTGGGCAAATGTCAGCTTCAAAGTAGACCATTTGTTTTTGCCACCAACAGGCTCATGATGTATAACCAACCACACAAAGGACCCATTTAACAATTGCGGAGTAAATCCCCACATACTTTCACAGAACCTTAGTGGTCGGAATGTAAAATATACAACCATTAGGGGCTTTTCAGTTTCTGACAGAAACAAAAACACAGCGGAGGTGGTAATTAAGCGGCTGTAGAAAAAGCCAAAAACGGAATCAGCGTTGTCCACAAAAGTAAAAGAAAAGAAAATGTCTGACAACATTTCATAACAGTTCTTACTAGAGTTCCATAATTTGTTTTTTACTCCTACACTGTGTCTCACTGGAATTACTGGCTACACTTCCTGCATGTCTCCTTGTAGTGCTGCTCTGTTTCATCCGTATCCACGAGCTCTCTGAAACCCTGCACAACTACGGACCATCTCATTTGTTTCCCATCTGGGGTAATAAAACGACTGACCTGAAGTGAAAGGACTACGTGTGCAGCTTGACGAGTTGTGCAGGTGTGCTGTTGAGCCACGGGAGGATAACTGACCTCTGACCCCGAGGGCGAGATGGGCACCCGCACCGACGGGGAGGAGGGCCGGGGCCGGTCCAGGTCAAAGGGCAGCTCGCGGCGCGGCTTCTTCTTCTTCTCCGTGTCGAGGTCCCGCATCTCCCCCGAGCCGTGGCCGTGACCGTCGGCTCGCGTCAGGACGCCCGTCAGGAAGTCCGCGATCTCATCCTGATGAGAGAGGCACACGCACGAGCTTAAAGCCAGACTGTGCCGGAACTGACCACTTCTTGAGCTACTGTATGGCTTTATAGGCCACTGGCTTTGGCATCATCTACGAACTCGCTTAAAGGGATAGTTCGGGTTTTAAGACACGAAGTTATATGGGTTCCCCGTCAGCAACGTTGTGCATCAGCACTGACTTACCCCGCAACAGCGTCCTGTGAGCCGAGATCCAGCCGGTTTTTGATGCTGAAGAAAGTAGTCCGGCAAGTTTCTGGGGTCACGAAAGTAAAGTGTTTTTCTTCTCAAAACCATATGCGTTCAAAAGAGTGATATATTTGCACCACAAAAACGTTGTCCAGGAAAAATTCAAACCTCTTTATCACTTACTTATTTTTCGCGATTCCTATCACTGCGCGCTACTGACAGCTGGACAACGTTTTTGTGGTGCAAATATATCACTCTGTTGAAAGCATACGGTTTTGAGAAGAAAAACACTTTACTTTCGTGACCCCAGAAACTTGCTGAAGAAAATAGTCCGGCATCAAAAACGATCAAAAACCGGCTGGATCTCGGCTCACAGGACGCTGTCGGGGGGTAAGTCAGTGCTGATGCACAACGTTGCTGACAGGGAACCCATATAACTTCGTGTCTTAAAACCCGAACTATCCCTTTAAAATGGCGTGTCAACACACGTCTCTCTTCCTATCTGCTGTCCAGTCCAGTGTCCTCCGTAGCTCTGTGGCCAGGGACCGAACATACCTTAACAATTCAATTAACGACGCAAGAAGCTTTCACAGCACATCGCCAATTTACATCCCCAAAATCTACTTTTCATTATTTGTTAACTTGTTTGTTTTGTGTTGATGCCTTGTGTAGGAGTGCACTGGCGAGCAATCTTGTTTCTTTTTTATTGTCAATTATTTGTTAATTTGTCTGCTTATTTGTCTGCTTGATGTCTGTGTGTGGAGCTCTTTGGATTGCACTCTGTGCATAAAAAAATGCGCTACATAAATTAGACTTATTTACAAAAGACAACAATTAGCACGTTTATGCAAGCTTTCTTCAGTGCCAATAGTGCTGTTGATGTTCGTTCGATGCGACTACCTCTGCATTTAGCTCGCTGGTTTAAGGGCAACAAAACCTACTGTGACCCATGTCTGCCCCCTAGTGGAGCTATGAGTGATCATTCAAAGTGATATCCCAAAACTTCATCCAATGAAGTACACATACAATTGCAGAACATCATGATCTTCATGAACAAACCTGAATGCATCGATCCACCATGGTCTGTGTCAGCCCTTCACCTTTCATCTTAGTGGAGTTGATCCTAACCAGACAGCAGACCACGCGTCATAATGCATCATAACAACATTGCATTTTCAGGTATTGAGACTTATAGTCCCAGCAAAACACAACACAATAACACAACACTTGGCTTACTATACATGCACTGTGCACTAGTAGGAAGCAGATCATGTGAAGCCAAGCCTGGCTTAGCTTAGGCTCAAAGGAAAGTAAAATAAAGTGGAATTTAGCAGACGATTAGCAACAGGGACCTGAAACACCAGGCTACAGAATCGCGGGATGTCCATTTTTCTGGTGGTGGCTCTACCACTGGTCAACTACGACCACAAAACTGGCGTAGGAGTGCCATGCCAACCCATGGCTTGGAAATACAGGAGGGACGGGCCTGAGGACTCACCGGAGGTTGTCGTCAGCTCCCCCCACCACCACCATGCTGTTGTCGGCGCGGATCTTCTCGCGGAACTCCTCCATGGCCTCCGTGCCGCACTGCAGGGCGTTCTGGCCCACCACGAACAGCACCGGCGTCTTCATGTCCAGCAGCGGGTCGTCCACGTCCTGGGGAAAGAAAAGCCGGCGAAAACAACAAGTGATGAGAAACATGGCGGCTTTTAAATCAAGCTACAGGGCTGCAGGCGTGGATGCTTTTCACGCTTGTTGTGTGACATTAGAATACAGAAATAATGGATCTATTTTCTAGACTGACATTAGTGACCTTCTCACCTTATACTGACAAAGTAAAACTTCAGCAAAAAACTTCAGCAATTGCGATATTTGAGATGCTTTCCGCGTGCCAAAAGACAATCCAAACCAAAACAAAATCTGCGGCTGAGTTCATTTGGGCTTAATCTTAAATCTTTTCCTGTGACAGGGTCAAATCTGACCTCGATTGTTCGCTTTGGTATGCAAAATATGTCGGTCACTAGGGCGTGTTGCCAAGGCCGTTCACAGATCTTACCCCCCTGGGTCCATTGACTGTCTGCAGTGGGAAGCCAAGGCACACCACAGCGGTCAGATACTCCATGAGCGAGACCTGCAGGAGAGAGACACCAACCCAGGTTATCAGCTTATGCTCGTCCAGGTCAGGCTACGCTTCAACAAAAGTCTGCAGACAAACAGTACAGAGCAACTGCATTTCCCGCAAGCCTTGCTGAACATAGTATTATTTAACTATTAATCATAGTTAAATAAGAGAGAGAGAGAGAGAGAGAGAGAGAGAGAGAGAGAGAGAGAGAGAGAGAGAGAGAGAGAGAGAGAGAGATTCTAATTTTGAACACTCTCTCTCCATGGTTACCACTGTGGTTGCTCAGCAATGCTAGTAGGAAATGCAGTCCAGAAGGACAGAACTGTGGGAGCTCTACTCACATGGCAGGCGATGAGTGCCCCTGCATTCCAGCCCACCAGGACGATGGGTTTGTGGGGAAAATGGCTGTGGACCTGGAATTCAACAAACCAACAAACATGTCAGTTCGTTCACTTCACAGAGATTAAAGCAGAATAACATACACACTGAGCTCGATTAAAATTGGAGAGGGCAATTCTGCTAAATGGTTGTTAACATGAGGTCAAAAGCCACTCTTTTGTGCCCCTTTCAAACTGCAACAGTATACAGCTCAATTGGGACCACTTGGTTTCCCCATGGCTGCACCTCAAACTACAGTGTTCATATTTATAGTTGCACAACACCACCACAGAATGTGCACAACAACTCCTAAAGGGGGCTATATACATCAAGACTGATTTACGTCCGCACACGTGGAGTATAATCTAAAAGTTGCTGTTTGCTCTCTGACAGTAATTTTCCCCAAAAGCAGATGCTCACCTCCATGACCTTGCCTCTGACAGCGCCGATCATGTGCTCCAGGCACTGAGTGATGCCTACATTGGCCCCGCTGCTCACCACGTGCGTGTTGATGGGGACGACCTGGTGCACACACACACACGAGGAATCAATCAATCAATCAATCAATCAATCAATCAATCAATCAATCAATACACTTACTGCTACATCATTTACACTACTACATTTCGCTTGATTTTATTCGCCATTTACATCATGGCGCGAGACAGGGGGTCTGACTGAAACAGGGAAGCAGCGGTCAGCTGTCTCGCCACCTTCGACTGTCTCGTGACTCGCTTGCCGTAGCAGGCAGCAACATAGCAGCTATGAACATCGTTGGCTAGTTTATCTATATTATCTAATAAAAATTCATCAGGCTGTGCTATACTTATTACATATTTACAAAAAAAGCCCACGTGGACCTTCAAACTACTGGACTGTATTGAAAGCCATTCTAGCTGGAGAGTGTTGCATACACACACACATGCACAAAAATAAACAAATAGCAGGAGAATGGTGTTGTCTGTTTAATCGTAATGCCGTGAACTGCAGTGAACTGAGGCCAACCTTGCCCAGACAGGACAGCTGGGACTGCCAGAAGCGCATTCTGCGTGAGGTAGGGAGGGTCGGGTTGGTCGGTCCTGATGGAGCAATCAGGATCAGAGGGGATCCAGGAAGTTTACTCTGGAAAACAAGCAATAACAAACAGATGAGCATCTGCACGTCCCGACCAATTACGCTGTCATTTCCGCCGTAGTGTCCCAGTTTTCCCCCAGCCCCGACAAATCAAATCCAGTCGTAGAGAAGAGCAAAGCTGTGGTGGTTCTGTTGCAGTGCATTCTGGATCAACATCTGACCTGAAGTGTACCACTAAAGTTATTAAGCTCCATTGTCCTAGAATCTAAAATATAAAACAGCACAGAGGTTTGGCAGTGTAAGATGAGACACACAACTACACCAATAAGTGCAAAGATACTCGACTGATGACAGGTTGACTTTCAGGCAAGAGAGACCTTTCAAGATTGCTCACTGGCTCTCACCCAAGTAGTCTCCCAACACTTCCAACACACACAAATGCACGCACGCATAAATGCATGCACGCACACACCCACCCACCCACACAAGACACAGACACACTACAATTTACCGTGACCTATATTTATCCTCTACTCCAATTAACAGATGCTTTATTCATAATCTCTATCTATTCTGATATCACAGCACAATTCCTTTGGACAAAGAGGAACAGCAGAGCTAAAACGCTTGCACACACTCTGAACTATTGCCATGCCGATGACTAGCGCAATAACACAGTCAGTGCTGGAATTTCAAACCCCAGTCATTAGTGGAGCAGAGAAGCAGGACTTCTAAAGACCGCTTGCCTACTGGCACTGTGCGACAAAGGGCTGTTGGTCATAACACTGGCAAAGCCTCCAAAACAATTGAAGTCGCTCATGGCAGACACGACAGTAGCGAAGATGGCACAAGAGCCTGACAAAACGTCCCTAGTTAATTCAGAGCCTGGTCCATCCATAAAGTCCCTCGTGCTACACATAACACGAGTCGAGTTTTCATTACGTGTATTCGGCCCCACTACCCAGGTAAAGGGAACAGGTACAGGAATATATAATAATATAGAATAATATAGAACAACATCCAGCCCTTTTGACCGCTGTGTTTCCATTGCCTGACCATATGGAGCCTTTCTTCTTGTGCAATCTTGCCGCTGATTAGATTAACTGAAATATCATAGCAGCTACAGCAAATACTCATCCCACTCTAACGCATCAAACCCTTTATTATAATTACTGTATACTGTAGTTACATTAACCTAAACAATCCTAACCTCAATTAGCCTATCCACCTTGGGAGGCAAAACATATTCGTGCTGGTTTTAAACATCAACATTTTTGCAACAGCTAAGCCTATTTTATGCAAATATCTTCAAATGGAGTAAACTGAACTCAACTCAACTGACACCATAGGTTGCCTATGAATAGCTGATCCAAATGAAATGTGACATTGTGTAGATTTCATTTGCACGTAGGCTTTCTTGATAAATTAAAATACCATCCAGTTAAAGCTTATTTTGAACAGATATTTGTTAATTCTGTGTAGGCTACCTCAACTCAACAAGCTAATTGCCTGACCTCTGCCTTGCTGGAGTTTTTTTAAAAAAAAATTTCACGTCACCTTCCCCTCATACCTCGTTTACATCTCGTTTTTCTGGACCACACTGAAGTACTGAGGTAGGTGTTTGTTTCAGACCGGTAGAAGGTCTTGAAAATCATCTTTATGGGGCCGTTCCGGTAATGGAAACTCACGCAGTACGGTGAGACCCCATAAAACTAGCCCCAAATTCCTCTAATGGAGACTCGAATATGAGCACATTTTCCAGTGGGCACAGACTTTCACTCAACTGAATACATTAGCTCTCCATAGAGATCAATACTTTGCCAAATGTGCAATAAGCTATTCTGAGCAGTCAAGAGCACATTTTCATGCCTGAATTGAACCAAGAGAAGCGATAAATTAACAATTCAAAATCCATCCCACAAATGAATGCTGACTAACGTATACTTTCTGAGCCTACTGAACTATAGTTAGCTGACATAAGGATAAGCAGTTCACTTAAATGTTCTAAATGAAGAATAAAAGCATTATGGGTCAAATCTGAGGAGGACTGTCTTATTTGCCATACCCTGTAAAATGTGCATTTCAGCCAAAAGCGAGTGACTTTGTGAGCTCAACGGGGCTGGTGTGCTACACTCAATTCAATTCAATTCAATTGTATTTATAGAGCGCCAAAACATTACACATGTCTCAAGGCGCTTCACAGAGCGTCAAACCTTCAAAGAGAGCCCATGAGCAACAGGGGCAAGGAAAAACTCCCTAGAATTGGAGATACATATAGGAAGAAACCTCAGACAGATCCACGACTCAAGGGCCCAACCCATCTGCCTAGGGTCAGTTAAGTAGAGTAAAGTCATTTGTAGTATCAGAAGGTTCAAGCACGGGGCTTACCGGCTTGTTGTGGGACAGCACCCCGACGGCTGGGTCCCAGGGCCGCTTGAGCAGGAGAGAGAGCGCCTCCGACCCGGCCGCGCCCGTCTTCACCGAGGAGGTCAGCAGCATCCGGTCGATCAGAGAGGGCACCTGGAGCGGGCATGGGGCGGCAGAGTGAGATCAACTTCAACTTCAAACTTCCAACTTCCAACTTCCAACTTCCAACTTCCAACTTCCAACTTCCAACTTCCAACTTCCAACTTCCAACTTCCAACTTCCAACTTTCAACTTTCAACTTTCAACTTTCCATCTTTATTGTCCCAAAAGGGCAATTGGTTGTGCAGCAAGACATACACTTATAGACAACACAAGTAACAAAACAGAACAGACCATAAAGTGCAGTGTGCACATAGACATACAAAGCTGTACCTGATACAGATCACGGGCAACTCACAGAGGAGCAAACACTTAGGGCGCAGTCTAGTGTGGAAAGAGCACCATATGAACGAGGGGCCTGTTTTAAATGCTGAGCAAAGGGCAAGGTCTAAAGTCTTACTAAAGCTTGCTTAATAACTATGCCAGATCTATTAACAACTTTAATACCACGAGAAAAACCCTAAGCACAAACACCATGGTTCAGCTGAAAGCTGTCTCTTGCCACATGATGCTGTTTGTTCATGTCCGAGAACTTTGCTCATAGACTGACACTACACTCTGCCCAGTGTTTAAATTAGGGCCCCAGGTGTCAAATGTAATAGGATTCCTTAGTGCAATATTGCTCATCTGTTGTAAGTCAAGTCATATACTACAAAGCGGTAATGTTGTGCAATGGTATAAAGTTGCAGAGAGAAGGAGAGTGAGAGAGAACAAGAAAGAAAGAAAGAGAGAGAGAGAGATAGAGATAGAGAGAGATAGAGATAGAGAGAGAGATAGAGAGAGAGAGAGAGATAGAGATAGAGAGAGAGATAGAGAGAGAGAGAGAGATAGAGATAGAGATAGAGATAGAGAGATAGAGATAGAGATAGAGAGAGAGAGAGAGATAGAGAGATAGAGAGAGAGAGAGAGAGAGAGACTCCTCCTCCTCCTCGGCTCACCTTGCTCTTGAGGGTCTGCAGCACGTCCAGGTAGGCTGCCAGCATGGCCAGGCTGAGGGACTCCACCAGGGTGCTGTGGAGCCACTGCGTCAGCTTGGTGTCCCAGTTGACGCTGGCCAGGGCGTGCCGCACCTTCCTGGCGCACTTGTCCACGGCAATCCTCCTCTGGACCGGCTCATTGCAGGCCTGTGGTGGCACAGCAGAGTCAAGATATTTGGTTTTTAATTTCCCACATAAGTAAAAGTAAGTAAATAAGTAAGTGAGTAAGTAAGTGAATAAATAAATGTACATATAGTTGATAAATGGACTGCATCTATACACTGCTCAACAGAGTTGAACTCACACTCTCGTTGGCTAGGCGGGCGAGTCGCTCTGCCTGCAGAGCCTTCAGCACCCTGTTGAAGAGCTTGTTCTGGGCCATGGACCACCCGGCCCTAGAGGAGAGATCAGGGCACAACACAGGGTCAACAAAACACACCAGGAACCAATGAACACCATTTTCAAAAACAAACAAACATAGAAAACACATAGAAATAGGTTTGGGTCATTCCATGTCAAATCAACCAGAGCCTCCTACAGATTCTAGTTCTTGAGCAATGAGCTTGTGAACTTTGACAAAAAAAATAGGCAGAACAAATTTGACACCCCCCTCCCCCCATAAAAATGGCTGTTACTTGAAAAGTATTGATCTTAGCACAAAACCATTTCACAGAGTGTCTCCTGGGTAACATAGGTGCACATGGTATTTTTTTCAGATTTTTTTGAGACGCAAGTGCGTGGGCACTGGTTGATTTGACGTGGAATGACCCGTTTCTAAACATATTAGGGCTGTGTGATCTAACCAAAATAACGACATAACGACGATAACGACACATGACTCATATATTGCATATTTCCTTTAAAAACCACATAGAGCATAGGGTCTATTTCTGAATATATACTTGACAAAGGCCTAAATTGTAGTGTAAATATAAGCTTTTTCTCAGCAAGCTACCATTAGCAATTGACCTCATTTATGGTATTAATGAAAGCGTAGATTTTTTTACTTCCAATTGATTAGTGAGAACGGTTACCTTTTAGGCCGTAACACAAAAATATCATTATGCAACAATGTCATCAATATCACAATGATGCCAATACAGCTGAAAGTCACCTCATAGGAACAAATAACCACAATATACAATACGATATGGCACAGCCCTGCAACCTATGACACACTTAACCCCCAGGGTGTGTCTGAACTAGGTTTCTATAGTATTGGGTTTTGAACGTTTGTGTCAATTGGGTTTTGAACGTTTGTGTCAATGCAAAGCCACGAACTTGTTGATGTGTTCCTCCCAGTCATCGGGTGGCGGGGGTCCGTCGGCAACGGTGCGGGCAAACAGAACGTGCCGCTCACACTCGTTCATCACGGTCCGTGCCTTTTCGTTGTCATAGAGTGGGATTGCGGTAGGTGTGACTGACTCCACATCCACCGATATATCAGACTCACTGCAAAGTAGGTGAGCATCAATAAAGGCCAAACTATACATCAAAACAAAAGGTATCCTAAGAAACAGTTTCAAATACACTAACTCACTCACAAACACACACACACACACACTCACTACTTTAAACATTATATTCTTATTTTCATCTTTAAATAAGCAAATGAAATGTATTGCTCTCTGATCCACACTCACGCTGTGCCTTCAGGCTGTCGCCGAGGCGTGACGAACAGCATCCGTGTGGGCCGGGCGCTGCTGGCGTCGGGATGTGCGTTCCATGGCTTGGCGTAACTGTGGTCAAGGAAGACCAGGTCCAACTCCCGCTCGTGGACGGACAACTGGAATAGCAGGGAGGTTCCCATTCTCCTCGCCGATGTCTGATAGTCCCTCTCGCCAGCACGGTACATCGTCCACTAGGGCCACAACGGGGCCCAAATGCTCCCCAATGGAGGGATGTCCCTCTGCGCGTGCATGAGCTGTAGGGTCACAACCAGAGGCAGATTGATGAATACAATAATTACATATAGGAACGTTAGACGATTTAGAAACCAAGTAAGCTTGGTGATTGCCAAACATACACTAGCAGCTCCTATTCCATCGCCACAGTGCCACAATACACACCCTTTCAGGATGAACCCAAACACCACCCTTCCACGTTGTGGTCTCCCACATGATAATAAACATCTTTCCTGCTGACACAATGCAACGTCAGCCGAAACCATGGCAAGTGAAGTCAGGTACCCACTTTATTATCTGACAGCTAGCTAGCTAACTTATAATTTAACTGAGATGTGACATGTTATTTTAGAGTGGTTAGGCAAACTGTCGTGACGTTGTAACAATACAATAGTAGTGTTGCAAACCACTAGAACGGAAAGCAAACGTTACAACGTTATTAGCACGCATGGATAAAACATTCGTACATGTATATCTTGTCTTTCCTTGTCGTAACATCACTGACAAAAAGGTGAATACTAACAGTTAATTTTACCGTCTCAAAACCTGGATATGCTGCATGAAACCCACGCTAACCTTACCCTGAGTGTAAACGTCAAACACGAATCCGGGGAATTGGCCAATGTTCGCTACCCTACGTTAACTTAGATGATTTCGGAATCATTCATTCATTTCATATTTAGAGTTACTCCAGAGATGGTTGATAAAGCTAAACTAAAGTGTCTTTGGTTACTCATAGATAGCTAAGGGAAATTGTTGATACAATGCCTCACCACCCTGATGATAATTTTACGCAGCGTTCAACGTTGGCTAGTTCGCTTGTTCACTCTAGTGAACTCGTCATCGTGGACTAGCTAACATGGCCTTATGCAACAAACAATCCCGCCAAAGTACAAAGAACATGCCAACAATGTTAACTTAGCAAGGCAAACCATCCGATGTTGGACAGCAATCTCTCTAAGGACATGTATATCAAAAGATAACGTTAGCTAGCTTGCTGACTAACATTAGCAAGCTAATGTTACCGACGTTTGTCCAACCCAGGCTTCACTTGGCAAGCTCAGTGACTTACTTTGTCTTTCGACGATCAAAAGGGCCTCTGTGACATTTCGATCTTAAATATGTTGTTGTGAGAGTAATCCTGAATATGCTGTTTTAATAATTTCATGTGTTATACTGTAAGATTTTAAAATTCACTCCCGCGGTTGTAATAGCAGTAATGGCTGACTTCCTTTTGTTTCACTACCGCGCCACAGATGTCTTCAGTCGGAAAACACGGACTGGATTATCTCACTAGAAATGGGTCTGTGTAATGAGGAAAACCCGGCTTGGAGCATGGAACGAGATATTCGCGCCAGGGCTATGTGCTGCTGCCTACCAAACAGGTGAGACAGGACAGGGAATTCATTTTGTACCTAGTCCTACCAAATTCTGAAAGCAGCCCAGCCTACATACCGCCGTATTCATTAAAGGTCAGACAAAATCTGTGTTACATTAAATGTAGGCCATTAAATATTTAGCCTAGGTTATGATATTTTGGATTTTAATTTCATTTTCTCTCAACCTTCATATTTCTTTTCTTATGATAGACTATACAAATACTACCAACATGCATGTCAGATTCAACATGGAGAAACTAGGCCCTATGACTAGGCCACGCCATAAGGCTAAATAGCCCAGACCTAGGCCTATGTTGAGGCTTGGATCGAGGCATGCGGAATGAACAGAAAAGGACAATACCCCATGATGGGTTATCTTAATTCTAATGCATTTACACTCAAATAGCCTACACAGTCACATACACTCCTCCCTTTCTCTTGATGCCCTAATTCATCCCATGTATGTAGGTCTGCTATCTTGTTTTT
Organism: Sardina pilchardus; assembly: GCF_963854185.1. Taxonomy (NCBI): domain Eukaryota; kingdom Metazoa; phylum Chordata; class Actinopteri; order Clupeiformes; family Clupeidae; genus Sardina; species Sardina pilchardus. Next base: position 8,458,128 of record NC_085001.1, read on the forward strand.
TTAATATAATAGCATCCACCATTAGATGGCGCTATAGCAATAATGATTCAAATGTCACCCTCATTGACTTTTTTCCCTCTGTCTTATTCCGAATCCTTCACCAAAAAGGAGAGGGGGGAAACAGAGAGGGGGGAAAGAAAGAGGGGTAGAGTTTGAGTTGAACAACTGTTGCACACACTCACAATAGCTTTCTAGGAAGCTGTTTGGATCTCATACACACACACCAGCCATCATCTCATCTGCTAAACAGAGGACCCTGGAGTGAAGTTGATAGCAGAAGTTTGTCTCAGGGTCACACAGCTGTTTGAGGAGGAGTGAATGAGTGCTTATGTGCATGCTCTGTGGACACACAGTGACTCGGCTTAACTTGTCAATATACTGAATTAGCTGATCCAGATTGGACATACGGACTGGACTGGGCAGTGGATATTTCAGCTGACTGTAAAGCCTTTGGCTGCAACGAGGAATACTCTTCTGCACCCGAGAGAGAAAGAGGGGGGACAGAGAAAGAGAGCGAGAGAGAGGGAGTGAGAGAAAGAGAGAGAAGGGAGAAGGGAGAAGTTCAGTGGACTTACTTTGTTTGGTTCAGATGACTCCCTTTTCATCTCTCTGATTTTTCATCTCTCTGCATTTGCTTTTCTGAGCACCAGGATCATGTCTGCAATTGACAGCAAAGGAATATGCATGGCATTTCTGCTGGGATCTCTACTAGTAATCTCAACAAGTGGGAACACCGGTCATAATCAGGACACCGTGCTGACAAGACCAACCTGCTATGGAGGTTTTGACCTCTACTTTGTTTTGGATAAGTGAGTTTATTGTGATATCTCTCTTACTATTCACTATACTCTTCTTTTCTCTTGAGAGTTTCATGAGTTGCCCTTGATTGATCATATTGGGTTTCATGGAGACATTTACTATGAGGTTTATGATGTTAAATTAGCCTATGACATTTGCATGCAAAAAGAAATGACAGGACCCTGAGAAATATGATTGCAAGCGGTATCTCTACAGTTAATTGCATTTCTTTGCAAGTAGGCTACACTTTACCTCAATTGTGACTTAAGTCAACCTTTGCAAATTGAACTTTCATTCAGTGCAGAGTGCCAAACTTCCCGAAACAAGTTTAATTCTTGCCCAATTGCATCATTGACTATGGCACCCAGTTATTTGGAGACATTTGCAACCAGCCCTGGACTTGTATTATTGCTGAAGGCAAAAAGTCTTGTTGAAGTGTGGCCTTTATTATAATGTGTGTTGTCACTATTAGTTCTGTCCACGACTATCAATATGCTGCTAAATTTGCCATCGCAGATTTTCTTTGGGACAGAGGTTTCTGTGTCATGGCTTCATCTCTTTGCTGCCCCCTTGTGAAGTTGAGGGGAAATGGTCCTTAGCCTACTTTGTGCATTGTCAAAACTGGAGTAACATGTGCGCCATTGCTGCCATGCTTTAGTGCTCATGTTGTCCTCACAGGAGGACCCTGTGGTGCTTGGTAAACAGCGCTTGTAAATAAGGTGATGTTTTGAACGTTTCCTACGAGGCTGAGGTCTGGTGTTGCGTCGCTGGTCCATCAAGCTCTGGTTTGCTAGTCACACGCGCTTTGTTGTCCCACCAGAGTTGGCACGCAGAGGATCAAACAAAAGCACAGACATGCTGGTTCCGAATGGGGTCAGTGGCACAGCTGGTGAATGAGTTACCAGCGGTTGCTTAGAGCGCATCTTAGCAACGTCTTACTTACTTGTAGAGTGCTGCCCTCGGATATGTGGTCTGCTCTTATCATTTGTTATAAAGTCACAGTTACAAATGTGATTTCTTCAGCGCATGAAAGTCGTTGTACTCGACATAGCCTACAGACAGTACACAATATGAGAGGCAGGCATGAGAAAGCAATGTTTGAAATGGCCAAGCGTGGAAAATGTTTAATGGGCAGTGCAAAATGAGCCCATAAGTCTCATGTTAGCATTTGATGAGGTGAAGACAGGGGAGATTAAAGACTTAAAAGCCAAGCGAGCAGAAATCCTCCACAGGTTTCAGTTTCTGAAAGCATTTACACAGGGGAGAGTTGACTGGTTGTGCAGTGAATGTGAGAAAACAGTAAAGACAACCATGGCAAAAAGATCTTGGCGTTATATGTTTTGGACATGGTGACAGGCCAGTTTTTGATTTGGTCTGATATTTCCCTCAGCTTTGTTGACAGTGTGTGACACAGTGTTAACCAGTTTGACAATCTTTCCTCTGCTGTTATATAGTTGGCTTGTGGTGAGGGAAAAAGACACACACACACACACACACACACACACACACACACACGCATGCACACACACACACACACACACACACACACACACACACACACACACAAACACATGTGTCGTTGCCTACCATCCAGCTTTCATATTGCGCGTCAGAAGTCTGAATTGAGCTTTGATCCAACATGTAGGTCTACAAAATGACATCAGTTCAGATCTCATTTCACAAACATGGTGGAACAGAGACAATTAGGAAGTCAGATACAAAACCCCATACGGAAGTGACTTATAACACCCCCTCCTCGGGGGACAGGCCTATATTTCTTTCAGTCAAGTTTTACGCAATAACTCGTCTGCTTCTGATATGATAAAAATTGATCCAAATACTGTATTGTTATATTCAGATCTCAAATCAGAGTGCTTACTCATTTTCAGTACCAACAAGACCACTGACAAAAATACTATATATTGGTAGATTATTTTTTGCTTGGCTTGTAGACTGTTTCAAGGCTGGACTCAGCAATGCTGCTTATATTCTGAGAGCTTAACTTGCTGGACAAAGTTAATGCTCATTAAAACTGACCATATAACCTTAAACAGGGCAGGCACATGCTAAAGGTTTATTTACTAATAGCCTACTTTGTTTCTGTTCACTGTATCCACATGGTCTGTGTCTCAAGGTTTAACATGCTGCTGGTCAAGAAATGCTGGACTCCACTATACTTGACAGCAAGAAATAGCCGTCATACGTGTATAGCCTATACATATATAGCCCTCTGAAACGTTGAGTTACTAATTTGTAGCCATTTTCAACAAGTTGCCATGTATTCGTGAGGATTAGATTGTTTTGTTAATGTAAAACATAAGCCTTTCCCCTGGGACTTGTAAGCAACAACTGGAGTGAAAGAAGAAAAACAAGACAGACTAGACAGTTTTCTGAGCCAAGTCTAGAGACAGACCAAATTAATGGATAGTCAAATGGAACAGCATCTGTTTCTAATCAATGATGCTTTCTCCCGGCATGTGTGGATTCTGCAACAAAGACCTTGTTATCGTCTTCAATTGCTCTTGTCTGATTCTGAATTTGAGTTGAATAATTCTGCTCAAAGGTCTAAAGCCTTCCTCTTCCTTCTCCCCCACACTCTTTTTGAAGAAAGGTTTCTGAAAAGTTCAGATGTTTTTTTCCAGTTGCCAAGTCTCCAAACTGCCTTTGCAGTTAGACATTTGTGCAACAGAGGAGGTTTTCATTGAATGGAAATTGGAGAGCAGGCATTCAAAGCACAAAGCAGATTAATAAAAACAGAGGTTATTTCACAGGGTTGCTTGAACTAAAATATCCTCCTCAACAGTTACTTCAGCTATTATGCCCTCAAAGAACACAAGTTCATAAATATTAAACCTTTTACTTCATTGTTATTACCTCTAAAAACAAACCATTTCACATTGTTCTTGTAACTGTGCTGGAAACAACTGAACTATACTGTACTGCAAGTAGCTAAAGTAGACTTCTTTTAGCGCAGTCTCCCTCTGAGAAAGATATATTAATTTTGCGAGTTAGGACATCATTAGTGGTGTTGTCATGGGTAAGTTCTAAACCATTCGGTCCAGGTCTCAGGGGAACAACAGCTGGTGTGCAGCCTGTGGGCATTGCTCTCAGTCCCTATACACTTATGTAATTTCTCTCCCTTGCTCCAGTTTATGGTTTGGCTTTTTGGGTTGAGCCAGCACATGTGGCCGGGAAAAAAATCTGCGGAAGCCGTTGCCTGTCTCCCTGATTTATCATATCCTGAAGGCCACGCTGAGAACAACTGTGACTAATACTGAGGTCCTGTAGAAAATGGGCTAGCAGCTGATTAGCCCCCCACCCCCCCACCCTCCGAATCAGATATCTCCACTTGACAACGCACCATAATATACTTGGCACAGATTGATAATATTAGCCAAAACATCAGCCTTCCCATCACAAAATGAAATCATGGTGATATCTAGAGGGATAAGTCATCTCATTGTCCCACTTATGAAAAAGCTGAAATTCACTCTGTTTCTCGCACATCTGTATGTAGTTATGAAGTAAATCCTCACTATATGGAAAGTCATACTGAATATAGCCTAAAAGGAGTGACAAAATGTATTTACCAGTATACAGTACATTCCCCAAAGTACCGCGCTTGTATCAGATGGCAATAATTTCACAGGCACAGTAGCTAGATGCTGAATAGTTGTGGAATGGACAGTGGACAAGTTCTGAAGACAGCAGAGAAATACAAATTCTGTATTGCTATGCACAGTGCAGATTCTACTTTCTACCAGTGAATAAAGAAATTTTACCAGGATTTTCTCACCAATGAACGTACATTACTACAAAGCACAACTGACATAGCTTCACTAAAATGCTAAAATAAATACTTAGATACTGTATATCTGACCTCACCAACAACAGAAAAGGAGCACTCCAGTGTCATGATCCTCTTCTACCATGAGCTATTTGACTGTATGTAAGGGATAATGTCTGCTGGTCAGCACAGGAAAATAAGTCCTGACATGGCAAATAACACCCTGATGTGTAGCGGTCATCATCCAGAAATGTTGACCCATTCAATTCAGAGGAACTGTCTGCAGGATTTTGAAGACCATTACGATAAGCTGTGAATAACAGTGTCTGGCAAATGCAACCACACAGCACTCTTGTCTTGGCTTGTGAGAAACCCATGTCCATGATGCTTTGGTTATCTACAGTAAGTGGGTCAAATAAAGCAGCATTCAAGGAATCTCTATTCAGAAGAGTGCAGCGCAAACCTCCACCACAGACAAACACAAACACATGTCAAAATTCCAGAGGACGTTTTTGAACCGAGGCTCCGGGAGATTAATGAACACTAATCAAATTCTTGCCTTTTTATTCAGTCACTTGATAAAAATGCACAGAATCTGTCACGGATTATTAAAATGGATGAAGTCATTAATGATTGCCTTGACTGACGTGCTATCAAATGTAACCCTCATGCATCGTTATGTCAAAAATCTAACCACCACCCAGTCATGTCACTGTGAAGTCATGACCATGACTGATGACACAACAACTCAGCCATTTCTGCCTGCTGGGAATGAACACGCTGTAGGCTACATTATTCTAAATCAAATGAGGTAGATCGAGTCTGAGTACAATCAGTCAGGCTGCAGGAGGGATAGAGAGAATGGCTGGCGAAAGATAAGTAGGTGGGACAGGGAAGGATGAGGTAAGAATAGGCATGATTTGAGGCGATGTCTTATGGCCAGAGACTATGCCACTGGGGCGCATTAGCCGTGACCCTACGGTGTTGTTACCAGTCAAGTGGTGTGGCGAGCGTTTATTTGGACACCACAATAACAGATGCACAAAACAGAGCTACTCAAATTCTTCCTCCTTCTAAGGTTATGGTTTTAGCATCTGGACCTCAGCAACCTGCCGTGGTGTGACGCTGTCAAATTGTCTGGGTTCTGCTATTGATCAAGTCGCGCAGCTGACTCTTTCAAGTTCAAATTTGTCCGGTGTTACAGTCATTTTGTTCCATCAGTGTGATGGCTGATGAAGAGTATCGTTGTCTGTGTGTGTGTGTGTGTGTGTGTGTGTGTGTGTGTGTGTGTGTGTGTGTGTTATGCCAGTGCCTGTGGGGCTGTTAGCATTTATAGCCTCAAGTCACTGAAATTGACCAGTGACCGCCAGAAATTGACCAGTGACCTGAGCTTACTGTATGCCCTGCTGCAAAACTACCATCAGATCAATGTGTTCTTGCTAGATTACTGTATAGCTCATAGGAATTTGCCTTAGTGCAACTCTAGTCCCCCCTCCATTTGTTAAGCAACATTGGATATTATGAAAGGCGCTATATAATATATTATTATTATAAAAAAAAACAGGCATAGACAAAAAAAAAGCCAAAATACGCACAAAAACTAAACAAAAACACGTGAACAGTTGTTACTGTAACAGTAAGTGCCCATGCTTCACTATCAGTATTAATGTCATCACTGGAAGTGCTCTCCTCTTGAATAAGTGCATCTGACAGCAGAGGGAGGACAGTTACTCAGGAGAGGTTAAATGGATAGGCATATGCACATTGTTAGAGTCGGCTGGAAGTGTATCTGAGAAATATCAACCTTAGACAGGAAAACAGACAGTGAGTTTATTAAATGTAATATCTTTAACTGGTGTCTCTGCATTATGAACAGTTTAAAATATCTCACGTGACAATCAGAATTGGTCTCAGTTCCTCTCAAGTGATTTCTCCTCTCTTCCCATGAGAACAGATCACCGGAAAGAAATGGAAATATACATTTCTGTAGAATGCACACCCACCGGACACATGGACATTTTTTCCACAATAAAGATCATTTCAGGACACGTATCACTTATCACATGACCTGCTGCACCATGCTATGCAGCTGTTAAGGGCTGTTATCTCCGTGCTCCAACATCACATCACCTATACTAGGCAAACCTTCAATATCAGAGGACTTATCCAATTCATTTCATAGGTATCGTTCTCTCATGTGTGCTTTTCCTAGATCCTTAGACATGTAGACAAAAGAGAAGGGCTATCCTCTGTATCCGGTATATAAGACAGTGTGATGGGCAGGTGAAGATAAGCGTTAAAGACCGGGGTTATGATGTTTATTATGAAGCAAAATTGTTTATTTTTGATCATCATGAATGGTGAGTTATTCCAAACAAATGCTGTGTATTCTTGGTCATTATCTGCAAGCATAATCAGTTTTGTTTACCTTCTCAACTTGATTGATTTACACTGCAACTAAAGGCAGTCTTAACTTAAGGGGATTTGAAAAGATTATATCAACTAATACCACAGCTGTATTTCACTGAGCTGTGAAGAGATTGATGTTGTGTTTGCTTGACTTTAGGCAATTGGTTTACATCTTTAAAAACAGTTTATTCAAGGTCTAACTCTCTCTCTCATTTGAATGAGAGGATTGCCATTTAGAGGAAGAATCTTGGCTTCATTGGAAAAGGTTTATAAAAACAGAAATGTATGAAAGGTTTCGTCTGACTGTGCTGTGAATATAATCTGTTTGTTACCTTCAGGCCATAGATGTGCAAGAGGCAGGCATTTGTTTACCATTAAATCTTTTGAAGGTTTATGTGACAAACGATCCTACTCTTTCAATGCTTTTGCGCACGCATAACACACACACACACACACACACACACACACTGAGAGGAGTGCAAAAAGAGACTTAAGTGTTTACCTGCTTTTTTTCTCCACTTGTATCTTTTTTCCTGCACATTAGAACACCTCCTTTGAGATGATAGTCTCAAGGCATGGACTCTCTTTCCTATATACTCAAGAAGTGATCATACATGGAGCATACATGGAACATTATGTCTAGCGTACATTAATCCTCTCAGGCGTAACTAGTCAGGCATCACTGGAATAACCTGTAATGTTATCTTTGACTGCGGGACACTGACTTGAATGTTCTAGTTCTCTTGATTATCCTACAAGTCTCTGTGATGTTGACGAATGTAATAGTATTTATTACCATCCTCATAGCCCATAATCATCATCATCATCATCATCATCATCATCATCATGGTCTTGATGAAGTGTGTGAACACGTCTTTTACCTCCACAGGTCTGGCAGTGTGATGCACCACTGGACTGAGATCTACCACTTCGTCGAACATCTGGCGCATAAATTCATAAGGTGCGTACGAATCCACAGAGCATGGCCCCCATGCACCGAAAACCCAATCATACAGTATGTCAAAGTCCCGCAGTGTTCTTCACACCCGGCCCCCTTTAACCTGTATGCTCTCAGGGCATTTATAAAAAGCACAACATTGCTCATTTAGTATACGAGCTGAAAAATCAAGTTATATAAACAGGAGCTGTGATTGTGTGTGGAGTAAATGGCTTCTTGGCAGGCGAGACCATGTGTCTGCAGATTCCCTCTGTTTACTTTCGTCTTTTCTCCTCCCCAAACCCCCCTTACCCCCCCTCTTCTGCAGCCCACAGCTGCGGATGTCCTTTATTGTATTTTCCACTGAGGGACGGATCCTGATGCGTCTCACAGAGGACAGGTAAGAGAGTGTGTGTGTGCGTGTGTGTGTATGTGTGTGTGCGTGTGTGGTTGTGTGTGTGTGTGTGTGTGTGTGTGTGTGTGTGTTCAAATGAAAGTACAAGTCCCCCATGTCAAATTCTCCTCCTGAGCTCGATGAGATTGGGAGCTGGTCAGAGATGAACAAAGAAGTGCATTGTAGGCAGTTAGACGTTGAGAACAGTAGGCCAAATGCATGTGGAGCTGTGGGCAGCAAAGTGATCAGTGATCATGGAGTTCATGGAGTTCATGGAGTTCATGGAGTCGTGGACTTCCCAGCTAATGTCGCATCATAGATGTTGATTTCATTTCAGAAGACATATGGCATCATGTTAGGTCATCCGAGTTACAGTCACAAAATAAAAATTTCTGTTACTAATTATTTCTTGTGAATAAGAGGGATTGCATATTTTAGGGGGGGGGGGGGGGGGGGCGGGGCATTTCCACGCATTCTGTTTTGAATCAGGGAACTGGAATCACAATTTATTTTGCTGAATTAATGATATAGCAGGAATCCACAGCTTGATTCAATAGTTGCAGGTCTATAAATCAAATCATTTTGGAAACCGACTTTTCAGAATGGCATACATTGTGATTTGAAGTCATGATATCTGTTGTCATAAATTCTAGATGAGAAAGATGTGGTTGTGCGTACACCTACTGTAGCTTCATATGCCAAGTCTTCACGTGTCAGCATTGTGAAATCATTTCAAATAAATATCTGAACGTTTTCATCACTGTCCTAGAAGACTTTGATCTTCAATACTATCAGTGAAGACATATATAACCTACTTATGTAGCCTAGTAATCTTCTGGGCATGGCAGTAATAGATGAAATGTGGCTCACATAGCAGAGTTTATTTTCATACGCATTTCATGGTATTTTATAGACAACACATTGTCTCTATTGAGAGAGTTTACCTCATGAAATAAAAGACAGCAACCAAATTCTCAGTGCTGTGAGTGTTACATCAGACGCACCGATGAATTCACACTTTGTGTATTTAGGAGAGTGTGCTGCTGTTTTTGTTAGCCTGCCTGTTATTTATTAACGCCTGTTCCGCTGATCGAATAAATGAGCAACAAATCCCGGCCTGTTGTCTTTAAAAAAGACACGTTTATCAGAGAGCCCATGCAGTGCCAGGACGCCCAGCGGTGAAGAACATCTGGCCTATGAGTTCCCGCCGTGACACCGCTATCATATCCAAGTATTAAAATCTGTGCAGGCGAAAAAGCTTCAACATGTGCTTTTGAAGTATCTTTAAATTGTCACTTTTTTTTGCGATTGGATTTGGGAGACGCGCCCGTCATGAGCTGACTGTCCCCTTTCCATGTGTCCATGAAAACGCCCGACTCTTTACTGTCTTCCTGCTGTGTCATCTTGACACGGCCCTGTTTCCACGCAAGGTCTGTGTCCCAGTGTCATATCCCTCATCACTGTAGCAGCCAGTGTGATTTATTATTAGTATAAAATAAGAGCCTAGCTCCCCAGAGATAAACATACGGTAGTCATATGTACAGACTTCCACATCAGTCCCCACCCTCCAAGTCTGATAACGTTATTTAAGCAAAAAAGCAAAAAGCAAAAGAGTCTGTCGTATTGACTGGGTGCAGTATCACACATTATGTCTATGCAACTTCTATCTATCTATCTATATTTATCTATCTATCTATCTATCTATCTACTGTATCTATCTATCTATCACATAAGTGCAGTAATGCACATCATGTCTATGCCGATTCTACAGTATCTATCTGTGCTGAAAGAAAGAAAGAGAGCAAAAGCGTTTTGACTGGGTGGGTCAGCACTTCCCTGGCTGGAAGGTTTAAATGGATTTTCCGATCAGCAGAAACAGCTAGTGGAGCCCAGAATCGCAGTTACGGTCCGGTGACGTTCAACCCAACTTGAGGCCAAGGCATTCTTTCACAAAACACCTCTCCCATCCAAGCACCTCTCACTCTCATCTGACGACAACTACCATATTATATTGTTATTATTTATGGATTTGGTCATTGTAGTTGTTCATTACATTGCGCTAGCAGACTTTATTTTAGAATATTGGACACACAGACTGAGAAGGTTATTCTTGTTAAACCACAACATCTGCTTTGTATCATTGAGTCTAATTTGGCACCTAATAACAAAGCCTGTGGTAGTGTTGTCTGTGTCTCTCTGAAGAATTGTCCCACCCCCATGTACTGGATTGGTTCTGTATTATGACACACTCATGGATTGATGCCTGAATTGACCTACCTGGCCTGTGATTGGTTGAAATGAATGTTAAAAGCAGAAATACTTGACAATGACATTGACTGCTTAGCACACTAATGGTATGATACAAAAACAAAACATAGCAGACACCACACAGACATGTTACCAAAGTTAAAACGTGATTTTCACCAGAGGACATCTTTGTGCATCCGTGTATGTGTGTGTGTGTGTGTGTGTGTGTGTGTGTGTGTGTGTGTGTGTGTGTGTGTGTGTGTGTGTACTGTATGTGTGTGTGTGTGTGTGTGTGTGTGTTTGTGTTTGCAGGGAAAAGATAAGGAAAGGACTGGAGGAGCTTCAGATGGTCCTGCCAGGGGGAGACACCTTCATGCACGAGGGCATTCAAAGGGTGAGATGAGATCTCAAGCCAGTAAACAGTTAGACTGCACAGTTAGCCAATTATGTTGTTAATCACTGTTCAATGCAGTGAACATATGCAGTCATGGTGTGTGATTTCACAAGCATTGTACAGAGATAAAGCTGTGTAGTGTAAACTCACTAGTTTCCATTGTGAGAAGATGAGCCAGTGCCATAAAGGGAAGCCCATTAAAGGAGGGCAATTTCATGCATAATTCCCACCCGTTCCAAACAACAGCAGAATAAACAACGCATTGCAGAGCATTACGAGCACATTGAACTCCCCCTCCAATCAGCCGTTAGAACTCACATGAATGATGCCTCGCCTCTCACAGAACTCATGTCGTGCTCACGGAACTCATCTTGTGCTTTTTCACTTCCCAGGCCAGTGAGCAGATTTACTATGGAAACTCTGAAGGTGACCCTTTTCTCAACCTCCTTCACACCTCTCTTTATAATGGTGGAAAAACTCATCTAAAACCAAACATCAAACTCTCTCTCTCTCTCTCTCTCTCTCTCTCTCTCTCTCTCTCTCCGAACACAGGGTACCGTACTGCTAGTGTCATCATCGCCCTGACTGATGGCGAGCTGCATGAAGACCTCTTCTTCTACGCTGAGCGAGAGGTAGGGCACCATCTTAACGCTTCTTTAGACCTCTTTCTTCTGAGCTTAGCCTCTAGGGCTACTGAAGCATTGATATTTACATATACTGTATTCATTTAGCCAACACTTTTTTTTTTTTTTTTTTTTTTAATCCAAAGTGACTTAAACATGTCACACAAGGGCCACTTGAACAACTTGGGGTTAAGTGCCTTGCTCAGGGCACAAGAGTAGAAGGCAGGAATTGAACCCACACATTTTCAGGCTACTGCATGCTAGCCTAGCTCCTTAACCAGCATCTTACTGTACTTCAGTCTTAACTGTAAACAGGCCTGCATAGGGGTATGGTATGAGACTGGCACAGATCAAACACCATCGCTGTACAGTATATATCACCTCCAGACCGGCTTTGATCTGATTCTGGGTCAGAGGGGGAGAAGCAGGTCAGTGGGCCTGGCAGATTCTTATCGCCCCGTCTCCCCCTCAGAATAGGAAAAGAACGTAGACTGTAGTCACATCTGGGGCCCAGCACATACATCTGGGGCGACGGGCGCTAGCCTATAACTCTTCCCCCCGGTAGGCTCCAGAGTGGCACGTGAGCATCTGTGGGCAGTTAAATGCTGACTGATCATCTACATATGCCAACCAACCCTCTTCTCTCTCTCTCTCTCTACAAAAACACACACACCTGCTGCCCTTTGGCTTATAGGGTTGATAAGCTGCCACTGATCTCTTTTTTAGTATTTTTGTAAGAATGATATTACTGGTCAAAAGGTTGGACAGAAACAGGAGATGAAACATTTGAAATGTCTCATGAACTGTCACTCATGGGCAGTGGTGAGGTGAGATGGGTCCAGACACTGTGTTCCTCTCTTCTCGTGTCTACTGCCGACATGTGCTGCCCCTGACTTTCATCTTTTAATTATGCCATTTAGAAAATGACCACCATTTTCTTCTTGTCTACATTGAGCGTGATCTCATTTCCTCAATTTTCTCATTTATGTCAATTGGACGTGTCTGTCTAAGTCTCTAAGCCAGTGTTGTTCTTGTGTGCTTAACCGTGCGCTTAAAGTTGAATGGTGGTGTTGTCTGTCTGTGTTTTTGTTGTGGATACCTGTTAGGCTAATCGCTCCCGCAGCCTGGGTGCGTCAGTCTACTGCGTCGGGGTGAAGGACTTCAACGAGACCCAGGTGGGTGTCCTTCTGTTTCGATTAGGCACGGTGTCTGGCACCAGACCAGGCCAAAGCCTCCGTTCTCAGCTGACTGAAAATAGCTGAGCAAAGGACTGTGGGAGAGTTTGAAAAAAGTTACAATACTGTAATAGTTACAATGCTGTAATGTCTCCAGCACACATTTCTGAAGTGAAAAATACTAACTAATACTAACAATTTATCTTCCTCCTTCCTGCTTCTCTCAGTTGGCGAAGATAGCAGACAGCAAGGACCATGTTTTTCCAGTGAATGGCGGTTTCGAGGCATTGCAAGGAGTCATTGATTCAGTAAGTTATCGCTGTTTTTGTGGACAAATAGCGAGGGCATTAACATGGGAGCTGGAACCTGTCTGCTCCGCTCAGAGAAGACATCCCTCCAAGAGCTGTTGTTTTCCACACAGCCTCTTTGCTCTTCAAAGAGACCTCCTCAAACAAAATTCTTTCCATCAGGACTCTCTCACTGGCTGAGCTTTCTCCGATTTCCAGGGCTAATGAAAAATGAAAAAGGAAGTGAAGGAAAATAGGGGAGTTTTTTTTCTAAGAAAGAGAGAAAGAGATAGAGAGAGAGAGAGAAAGAGAGAGAGAGAGAGAGAGAGAGAGAGAAACACAAACATTGGGCTACTCAGATGGTCAGTGGGGCCTAGAAACTCACCCAAACCAGGGCCAACACTTTCAGGGGGGAGCCCACTGTGCACCCCCCTGCGCCCACAAGCCTTTTTGATGGGGACGCTACTGGAACCCACCCAAAAACCGGATCAAAGTCTGTGCATTGTATCCTTTAGCTCTCAGCAGCGAGGCATTGAGTCATATTTCCTCCATCCGATGAATGATTGAACAGTAAAGACGACGCGTTGGTTTTTGGGGGAGGGGTTAGGGGTCGGGGTGAGCAGGTTTGTTCCTCTCCCCATTGCTGCCCTCGTTTGGCGCAGCTCGACACACCGCTAGCTCGCTCTGGCCAGGGTCGGTCAGTTGAGCCAGTCATCTGTTGCCGATTAGCGTCCCACTGAAAACACTTGGCCTGAGCGCCTGGTGCCGGGGAGAGGCGAGGAGAGGAGAGGGCCTCTGCGCAGTAAATCAGAGGGATCTTCAGGCATATGAGAGCATGCATAGTTCTGCTGAAGAGAGTGGATGGAGGAAGATAGAGAGGCAACCTATTCACACGCTAAACAACAACAACAACAACAACAATAGACAAGTGGAGCATGCTCAGGTGCTGATGTGTAAACACACGCATAAAAACATACTAGGATACATAAAAAGACATACTCTCTCTCTCTCTCTCCCTCTCTCTCTTTCTGTCTCTCTCCTTGCCTCGCTGTCTGTTAGCGTCTCTCTCTCTCTCTCTCATAGGTGAATTGATGCCAGACACTGCTTGTGACCTCAGGAGTAATGATGTTGAAGAGCTTGCCTATGTAATCACGGTGTCTCATGACCGTTTTCAACCCCCCCCCCCCCCCCTCTCTTTCCCCTCTGGTTTCCCCCTCAGATCCTCAGGAAATCCTGCATTGAGATCCTCGCGGCGGAACCTTCCAGTATCTGTGCAGGAGGTGAGTGATTGAGGGGAGGGGAGCCTTCTGTGGACATCCGGCCCAACACCTTTCATCTCACCGGGGCCTTGAGCCAACCCCCCCCGACCAAACAGACACACACACACACACACACACACACACACACACACACACACACACACACACACACACACACACACACACACACACACACATTCCCATGATCACACATGCATACACACACACTGTCTCTCTCAATCTCTCTCTCTCTCTGGATCAGGCACATACACACACACGCACACAACACAAGAACAGAGCCTATACTCAACTGGATGCTAAATCCAAAGGATGAGTGACTGCATTGCACAGGGACTGAAAGCCCTCACTTCTCCTGTGTGTGCACACGGGAAAACAGTAGCAGGAAGCACGGGAGCTCCTCTCGACCCCCTCTGATTTGGGGGTTGAGCGGGTGGGAGAGTTTGATGGGCTCCAGACCCCAGTAGCTGCATGGGGAGATCAACAAATAAGTGTGTTGTGCTGAACATCTCGCTTTCCTCCGCGAACTCAAGCCGAGTTTTCCTAGAAATCTAGCAGGGCTGCTATTTATTTCTGCACAGGCTGCTGGAGTTTATGGGTTTAGTTCTTGGACAGTCTTCCAATAAAGTGTGACCCCTTTTGCGAAGGCCTCACTCTTTATAGTGAGTCCCCCCCCCCATTCTGAGAGACAGATACAAAACAAAGTCCAGCAAAGGTCTGTTTTTTGGAGTCATCATTTGGATTCACGCTACACTGACTTGCATTATTGAATTATGCTTCATGCTTGTCATTTTCGCACATTTCCCCCCAAAATCTATCCAGATTTGTATCAAGCTAATCTTTTCATGTACTTAGCCATCTAAAAGAGACAAGAACCTTTGCCCTTGTCATGCCAGCCCCTCTGTATGTCTGTCAGAAATGGTGCTGATGGTTTGGTCCGCCGTCAGGGCAGTCTTGAGCCCCTTTTCCTCTGTGATATGTGTGCGCCTACTGTAAGTATTTCAGGATTCTGTGGCTTTGGCTGCACAGTGGACCCTTCCTCTCATGTTGGGACAACTACATGTCTCGCTGGCCACAGGCGCACCCCCTTGGAGAGTGTCTCTCAGTCAAGTATGTCTGTCTTGCAACCACTGCGGTCGCGGCAGAGAGGTTTTTAAGTACAACGTTAACAGAATATGACCTTGCTGAACAGCGCAAAGCAGTCAGATTTATACATCGGCACACAATTGGACACTGCGTGGCAGTTAGCGAGCTACCAATTCGGAGGGGCTTAGATCAGATCAGCTTGACGGCAATGTGTGGTATGTTTGTGCTGCCGCCCATGGTCCCAAAGGCCAGGCTTTTTTTTCGAGAGGGCCTCAGCCAGAGCCATACTGCCAAGCCACCTGATTCAACAAATAACGGGCTTTACTAAAACACGACTCCTCGTAAATCAGTGGTCTTCTTCCTGCACGGCGCTCGAAAAAAAAACGTTTCTTTTGAAGAACGGCTGTAAAATCCCAGTGAGATGGGCCCTTCAAAATCCAGCCGTGATGGGAGTGTATGCTTTTACCAACAGCTCATGTCAATCTCTTCCTCCTCCTCCTCCTCCTTCTCCTCCTCCTTATCCTCCTCCTCCATCTCCATCTCCTCTTCTTCTTCTTCCTCCTCTTCTGCAGAGACATTCCAGGTGGTGGTCAGAGGGAATGGATTCCTCCACGCCCGCAACGTGGAAAAAGTTCTCTGCACTTTCCGCATCAATGACACTCTCACAAGGAGTAAGTGCCGTCTCTGATGCCGTGATGCATGCAGCATAAGCTTGCATCATACCTGCATCACATAAATGATTTCCTCTTCCAAGTTAATTTTGTATTTTGGGCCACGTAAAGCTGAACCATTAGAGCTCTCCACTGAGCCATCTGAAAATGTCTTAAGACCTTCATTACGATTATCTTTACAAGTGATGGGAGTAATTAGATTCTATATAAAACAAGAATGGTCGGTATATAAAGTGACCCACCATTAAGTCGGCATTGTTCACAAAGTGTGTCAGCATTTGGCATTGTGTGGACCTATTTAGAGGTCTTTACTGAAACCATTTCAAGATGAAAGACCTAAATAATTTCTTTTAATAAACAAGGACCAATTATTTTTCAAATGTGTGTCTAAAAGGGCAGACAAACACTGAAATCAAATTATGTACAAAGCATTAATGTGTTTGTAAACAGCGATAATTAGCCCTTGCATAAGAGTTGTTTTTATGATTCAGCTCAAATTGGCAAGCTCTGAGCTGACTACCACTGAGCTCGCAACTGCCATCACACAGGTCTGTGAAGTGTCCCTGAGCTATCGTTTCTCTGAAACCTCCTGACAAAAATCTGGCCCCACTAGACCGAAAACATGCACCAGTGTTCCTGGATCCGCCGTGATTGGTAGTTGGAGAGTTTTTAACAGGCACAAAGCAGCCTTTAACGGCGTGGCCCTTCGCCAGGTGAGGCAGACCTAGTGGAGGAGAAAGAAACGCACGGCGCCACACACAAAGCCGTGATGGGGAACGAACAATGTCCTTGAGTTGCATCCAAGCTACGCTTCCCGGCCGCCGTCAGCCTTTAATAAAACGCTGATGCCTATATGGCCCCCGCTAAGATGTTTGCACCCTCAGGGCAGCTAATGCCGTGTGAAGAGCAGCGATGGCGTCTGAATTAGGTCAGATCAAAGCAGACTCATCTGGGTCTGATATCATTATATTGTATGCTAATAGGTTTCAGATTAGTGAGTGTTTCGCATCCCCCATAATATGGATGATGAAAGCAGTCAGCATTTCAGGGGATGTAAGCGGTTTACGTTGTGTGTCCACACGACTCGGTGGGGAATGAGCGCAGGATATGGAAACTATTAGAACGAAAGGGAAATGCTTTGTCTCTATATCTGCAGTCTTCACCCCCTAGCCATTCTCATCTCTCCTGCACGCTAATTCCACTGAGGATACGTGCAGTTTGTCCACTGTCCAGCGGTGTTTGTTTATACTTGGCCAGTCCAAATGCTGGAAAGAGGCTCTTGTAAACAAAGCCTAATTATGCTGATGCAAGCTTTTTTTTCCCTTTCTTTTTCGACAAAGAAAATGTTAAGCAACAAATGCCCACTTTGTTTTGCCCACAGTGCTTGTCTGCAAAGGCGATTTCTTTAATATAAATTTAGCTAATTCTCCTTTCCCTCTTGAAAGTACTTCCAAATATCTCGTGGATTAGAGGCCATGGGTGGGAAGGGGCTCTGTGTGTTGCTACATGTGTTCAACAGCTGAGAGTCTGCTTGAGCCGATGTCTCGGACACGCTAACAGCTCGCAAGTGAAGACATACGGAACCCTGCATCTTATATGCCTGCAGATGTGATGGACGATCGAGTCTTGAAGGAGATTTGAAGGTCTCAAACCATGGCCTGTATCAGAACACAGATCCTTTCAACACACGGTGATACACATCCAGAGGTTTCGGGAACGACAAACACCAGATTTGAACTCACAGAATGCATAGGCCATGGACACACTATGTGGCCAGTTTTCCACTTCATGCACACAAGCACAAAAATAACCCCCCCCCCCCCCCCCCGATTGTGCAATGCAGCACGTTGTTTTATCACAGAACGTGATCTTCACATCTCCATCGAAAACAATACTACTGTGGCCATAAATCGTCACAGTCAATTGCGTCATGATTCACACATCAAGTAAAATCCACCACCTACTGGCTGCTTAGTTGTTTGAAGAGCAGCGCTGTTGTTCTGACTCAGAGAGAGGCTCAGAGGCGATGGTATCGGTATGGCCAGTCAGTTCTGGTAATTTATTAAGCACTCTCCAGTCTTGAGCACATGTCTTCAGTTAGGCAGTAAAACATGGCCCTTTTCCTTGCGCACTAGTGGGTAAACAGACTAATAAAGAGTTCGAGGACATGCATCAAGCCTCCCTGCCAGGATCCCAACACTCCTGGCCACATGTTGAGAGAGGGAGAGCAGAGAGAGGCAGGCGGTCACTGCCCGGATCTGCCGCGGACAAAGGCAACCCCCTGCAGCAGAGAGGAAGGAGGATGGCGTCGGGAAAGGGGGGGGGTTCAATCATCGCTGCAAAAAGGAAGCGTTTGAAGCCCCGGCCTCCTTCAACAGGCCTCTCTCCCTTCCTCCGGCTCACCTTCTGTTGAGGTGTCTGAGAGAACACGAAGGATCCGGGGGTGTATCATATCCCGATGACTTTATGTTGGCCCAGACCAGAGCTCTTGTCTCGGCGGTATTGGTCTTACAGCTAATGCTCGAGCGGGTCCACCTCCCTCCCCTTCCTCCAAATCCCTTCATCCAGCAGGGTGTTGCAGGAAAGAGACAGCAGTTGTGTAGATTTCCTCAGGGCTGAGGTATGTCTGCCTGGGGCCAGTGTAAACAGCCAGTGTTGGGGTAGAGGAGCTCAACGAATCTGCCTTCCAACCAGGAAGTTCAACAGAATATCTTACGGCTTTGTCCTTCAAGAGCGGCGGCCATGTTTTTATTACCTTGTTTGCAAAGCAGGGCCAGCTTCTTCTCCCAACAGGTCCCTGTAGGGTTTTCTCATGGCTCAGCGCTGTTGACTTGCTCTCCATCTAAAACAACAAGCAATTTATACCCCTCCCCAGTGCTAACTTGAGTTATACTACCTGTTTCTACAGTTGGTGTTATACAGTTATGTTATTCGGGTTCTCTTTTTCTCCAGTGGTGAAGCCTCTTATTGTTGAAGATACATACATGCTGTGTCCTGCACCAGTGTTGAGAGAGGAGGGAACGTAAGTGCTGTGTTCACATTAGCATATAACTCATTGATAAAGTTTATTAAATTTTTTCCTTATTTCTTGCTTAATAGACTGGTTATTACATGGTTTATTACACTTTGCTTGCTCTGAATGTGTTCATATATCGTGTTAGTGAGGAATTAAACTCAACACATGTTAATAAACTTCTGCAACAAAACCAATGCGGTTGAGCGGCAGCAGCGATAACGTCACCGCCTGACAATCAGTCAGCTTGGGCTCGATTCCCGAACCCGCCGTCGTTGCAAGTCTTTGTCGCTTTGGATAGAAGTGGTGCCAGTCATTTGACGTTTTTGCGACGTTGCCAAGTGATATTGGTAAATAGAAGCTGGTGTTTATGACATAAACGGACCCAGGACCGCAAACAAAAAGTGTAATGTGAGCAGAGACCAGCTGGGTCAGGGCTAGTGGGGAGTAGTCGCACTCGGGTACGGTGCAGTTAAACTCATCTAGTGTGAAGGCATTCTGAGACTCAACGTTTAAGGATGCATTTTTCTTTGTTTGTAATACAGTGCATGCATACAATGTAGAGTAATGTGTGTGCTTGGCTTTAGGGTGTCAGTTGCAGAAACCCATCAGACTTGTGTATCTGTATTGCAGGCATGCCTCCTTGTATGTCAGCATGAACGAAGGCCTGAGTTTCATCTCCAGCTCTGTCACCATTACCACCGTGGGTTGTGTGAGTACAACACTATGCTATGCAGTAGATCTTGATCAGACTTCAGACTGCCAAAAAAGAAAACTATCGTCATTTGAAAATATGCTCAAATGAAATTCCACTTTAAATGATCAAACAAATATTATCAGCACAGACATCCTCAGATAAAATTGAAGGCATAACACATAGCACACAGCTGGTCTGTCTTCTGTCCTCTCTTGTTTTTGTCCAGGCATCTGTTGTTTCAGTCAAGTCAAGTGCCCTAAAGCTTGCATATTCAGTACTGAGATAACTGACATTCCTCGTCTGCCAATGAGAATCCATAGAGTATGTGCATGGGGAAATGAGTATTATAACACCTGCCAGGTTAGCAGTCGTCCAAAGGGCCCTTGTAACCTCTGATGGCGCTGAGCCATTGTGAGGCAGTCTTGAAAACAACTCATAATCCGGACCTTTCTTCTCCCCTTTCTCCAGCTGTTATGAATCATCTAGTGTTTCACAATATTAAAGGTTTGCTCGTGAAATCTCTTAAAAAATAAGCTGTCTTTATCCTCGAACCTGACTGTAAAGAGCCAGCACTCTGTGGTCGTCTTCATGAGGGACTCACACAGGCAGACAGAATATAACAGACAGACAGACAGACAGACAGACAGACAGACAGACAGACAGACAGACGCACGCACGCACGCACGCACGCACGCACACACACACACACACACTTGCTTCTTATTCAGTTTTGGACCATACGATCATATATCAGTGTAACTGAGTGT
The DNA here is from genome assembly GCF_963854185.1 of Sardina pilchardus. Lineage (NCBI taxonomy): Eukaryota > Metazoa > Chordata > Actinopteri > Clupeiformes > Clupeidae > Sardina > Sardina pilchardus. Next base: position 8,478,690 of record NC_085001.1, read on the forward strand.
TAAAAATATAATCCTCATTGCCACTGATATTCCATTATAAAACGGTGCGTTTGTGTTCCAGTCTGATGGGACCATCCTGGCCATCGCTCTGCTCATCCTCATGCTGCTGCTGATCCTGGCTATGCTGTGGTGGTTCTGGCCTCTCTGCTGCACAGTGGTAGGTTCCTCTGACTAGGATTGCCATCATGGAAATAGCAGTGTTAGCATCATTAGTCGTGATGCTAAGGCTGAGGTACATTTCCATAGTCCTCTCGTATCAGCAATGTTGTCATGAATATGCCAAATAGATGTCATTTGAAATGTGAACGCATTCATTTACTGTTTACATTTTCAAACAGATAAAGGATGGTAGTTGAAAAAATACTCCGATTAGCAATGTTATGAGCTCCACCTACTCTTACAGTATATCAGGCTTGGCACCTCATATCAGCAATATTTTTACAACATGCCTTTTTCACACAGTGAAGACGTTCAGACCACGAGCCAGAATGGAAATACCCCCAAAAACTTCCCACATATGCGTTTTGCACACTTTGTCACAAGCAGTCTGACAGTGGTTTCTTGTAAAAAAAAATGACTTCCTTCTAATAGCTTCCACTGAATATATGAGCCATACTTGGTTGGTACGCTGCCCTTGGTTCGACATGAGGGTTTCAAAAACTTTCCCAGCATTTGAGAGCAGTTGCTCAGTTGAGATGTAACCTCCTAACCCCCCCCCCCCCCACTCCCAAAACCCCCTCTCTCTGTCTTCATGCGTCACTTACAGTAAGAGTTAAGCTAACGAACGGCCTCACCACAAAGGTGAGGTCATCTCCACGAGTGTGATTGTCCCGACTTGCTGAAGGTTGCAGATCGTGTCGAGTGATCTCTTTTCCAGCCGTGCCGGAGTGTGGGAGCTAGCTGGGTCGGGTGAACGGCAGACAGGGAAAAAGAGAGAGAGATCTATGGCGCCGAGCACAAATTCCCATGGAGCGTGGGAGGTGACTGGGAGTTGCATGGTGGCCACATGGGACCTCTGGGTCCTGATTTGTTAGTCCGGTAATAGATTGTTATGACCTTCCCTTAAGTCCATTATCACCACCCAAGGTCATGGGCAGGTGGAAGGAGTGTGTTGAGTTCCTTGGGGCCTGACGACCCCATTGGACCTTTCGATCTCCCGGGGTCACAGGCTGGTGGAAAAAGAAGGAGGACCAGACCTCTCACGCTTCTCAAGGGCATGAAATCGTCCTTCCGATGAAACACCAAGGGAATAACTCTGGGTCAAGACTTCAGTCTTAATTCAGTATCTGTTGCCAATCTCTTGTGTCTATACTGCACGTTTGTCTTCAAATCACTTCTCAGAAGCACGTTAGTGATTGACCACTCTGACTCAAGAGTCTTTTTATAATTGAAACAGGATCAGAAGCATATTAGTGATTGACCACTCTGACTCAAGAGTCTTCTCATAATTGGAACAGGGTCAGAAGCACATTAGTGACTGACCACTCTTACTCAAGAGTCTTCTCATAATTGGATCAGGGTCATGTTCAAGTGTGTGATGAGGCGAGTAATGTTGGACCAGCGGACTCCAGAACTGAGTCAGAGTTCATCTGGAGGTCCTGCGACAGGGCAATGCAGAGCAGCGGGAGGAACAGCGAGTTCACTCGGAGGGAGAGAGCGAAAATCATGCTGTTAGTCACTTTAGCACGCATTCTCCGGCATTTTGACGGGAGGTTATGCAAGCCATGCTGGACGACAGGTGTCACTGTTATTGTTAATCTTTAGTCAAATATCATCTGTCGGACCACATTTATGGTGTTTATTTTTCAGAGCTCTTTTTCAAGATCAGATGCCCCAGGCAAAAAGCTAAGGCTTCGTAAAGCTGTATTTTTATAAGCCTTGAGGCTGAAACTGGGGAAAGATCTTCGCCATATACAATCATTTCCAGTCGATAGTTTTGCCCAGAAGTGTTTCGGAAAGTAAGAGAAGGTTGCCATGGGAAGGCAGCTAGTGTTTCAGCTTTTGGAAATGCTCAAAGGAAAAATCCAGCCTTGCTAGTCCACTTTACATTCGGAGTTTAGCTGCACATTGCATAACGGTGGTGCTCCGCAAAACGTCGAGCTGCATTGTCTGAACTCTAACTCAATTAATAACAGCATCCTGACCCGCGATCTCTCTCGAAAAACAACAGCAGAGGACGAATCAGACTTGTTATTTACGGTGCACATTCCTGTGGGGGTGTTCTCAGATGTTTGTCCGGTTTGGGTGACTTTTCTTCTTTTTTTTTTTTTTTTCCTCCCAAAATGAGCTCTTTGAAAACACACACCGAGTCTCGTCTCTCTGGGAGTTCTGGTATGTGACTCTTCATACTCGCATGTTGTTGTGTCCTGAGCCCCTCTTCGCCGTGCTTCGCAAGCCACCCCCTCCACCCTCACCACCACCCTCACCCTCCAACTCCTCCCCGACCTTCCTTAAGTTATGGAATCTGTCCGGCAGATTTCTAGGTCATTTCACGTTGCTTGTAAATAGTGCAAAAGAGGAGGGGAAAAAAGAGAGAAAAAAAGCGGGCCAATTCCTCAGTCATGTGTTTTTAAGTATCCTTGCTTTGGCACACACATTGAACACATTACTCACTGACTGGGTGACATGCTAATGAAAAGGGCATTTGAAACTGCGTCGAGGAGGAAAGGATTAGTTTTGACATGCCAGCAGCAGGAGTGTGAACTTGAGCACACGTGAGAGACTTTAAATACCCCAACTTCGTCCCTAACCTCTCTACCTTTCTCTCTCTCTCTCTCCCTCTCTCTCTCTCTCTAGATTATCCGTGAGCCTCCACCACCAGTAGTCGAAGATAGCTCGGTAAGTTGCAGATATGAATTGTATTATTGGTTTGTTTTCATGCAGATACATCAACACAACTTTACTGGAGAAACTTGGTTCAAACAAAAACACACTAACTGAATATCAGTAATAACCTGATGTCACGGTTACGGTTACGGTTACGGTTACGGCTATGGTTACGGTTACGGTTACGGTTATGTTACTTAGCAGACGCCTTTGTCCAAAGCGAAGTGTCCACAGTCAAGCAAAGAAATGCAGAGGAGTCATGTTACTTGATGGGTCTCGCATACTTTGTAAAGCTTATCTTATAATATATAGCTATGGTGAAATTCAGATCATCAGTTTAACACAGTATGGTATAGGGCCCTGTGATGGGTGCAGTATGCACTCTGCCTGGTTCTTTGTCGTGGCTGCAGGTTTGGTACTTAGCAGAACTGGGCTGACTGCTCTCTCCCTTCACTACATTGGAATATTTTTTGAGTGACTGAGTTTTAATTTTATAAATAGTAGTTTGCTAACGCGCTTACTTTACTGCACAGTAACATTTAGTTAAGTCATTAGATGACATCTTTTATTACTTTGACTCAGCCAAATCCAAGATGCCATCATCTAATTTTCATTGCTCAATGATGCAGTGGTAACAAAATCAAATTACCCATTATGGGATATTTTCAGTTTAAGTGTTCTGTAGAACCATCTGGACCCTAACACGGTGTCAATGGGTCTTCTCTTCAAGGGAAGACAGTAAATGAAGGAATCATTACAGTATTTGTTTATGTGTGTGTGTGTGTGTGTGTGTGTGTGTGTGTGTGTGTGTGTGTGTGTGTGGAGGGGTCTTCTCATCTAGGGAAGTCAGTAAATGAAAGAATATAATTTATTATATTTGTTTATGTGTGTATGTGGATCTTTTCTTCTAGGGAAGTTAGTAAATGAAAGAATGATTTATTTATTTATGTGTGTGTGAGTGTGTGTGTGTGTGTGTGTGTGTGTGTGTGTGTTTGCGTTCGTCTAGTTTAGTGGTTGTGCCCAACTCAATAAAACCCAGCGCACCACTTTTGATGATGATTTGTACTACTAGATAAAAGTACTATAAGCCTACCCCTATTGTCTTTGCAACCCTGAAATATACTCCATGTCAAACTATGTACATGCAGTGTTTCCATCTTTCCAAAGATGTTTGTTGGGGGGCTTATGTTTCCCCACAGGCTGAGGGAAGTTGGCCAAAAGGCAAAGCAGTGTCTCATATGAAACATATCATCTCCTCACCCCATTCAGTTCAATTACTCAACCATTAAATCATGTCACTGAAAATCTGATTTTTTTCACAAAATAATATTTATAAACGGATTATTGTAGAAAAATGCTGGATGGGTAGTCAATAGCATGTTGAGATAGCAGTCGTATCCGCTGCTTTTGCGCAAGATATTGCGCAAGATTTCTGGTGGTTCATAGCCTGGTTTAAACTCAACTCTAAAATCTCATTATCATGTTGGCTTTGAACATAAATTAGCTCTGAGCACTAAAGTCTCGAAACACGCTGAACCCCCCCCCCCCCCCCCCCCTCTGAGCGCAGGGTGCCTTACGTCAGTGTCTCGCGTGACAGCGGCTGCCTGTTGTGCGGCGATAGATTAGATTAGTCTGGACTATCACGGCCTCGGCTCCACCGACAGCCTGAAACCTGAGCGTGTCAGACAGCGTCGGCCGGGTCTATGTCATTTCCTGAGATCCGATGCATGCCATACGGGGCATGGTACACTTTCGGGAACTGCAGAGTTCGGTGGGGAGGGAAAGGAGGGGATTGAGAGGGGCGGGGTGCAGGAGTGGGGAGGGGGGGACTGAACTTCTTTAGAATGGAAAATTTAGGTCATAAAAGAGACCAACTGTGTTTATAAGACGTAAAGCACTCGAGGGATAGGAGATGGAGCAGACTTTTTTTTTTCCTCTTGCATATGCCATGGCGAGATTGAAAACTGCAGACTCACTGTGTGGCTTACTCTTACACTTATATCCACAGTGGAAATGGAGGCGTATAGTGCCATCAGAATTAAATAGCAAGCAACAATAGCAAAGAGTGACAGGCTGTTATTGTTCAAGAGGGAAATGGGTAGGTCCTTATGCCCCTGCAGGAGAAAGGTCACAGGTTTGGCTTCAGGGATGACTATTTCACTCATAAACACAGATGTGTGCTGCCTTTGTCATCATTTTGTCAATTCTCTCTTACGAACTTATGAGTGACTTCATGGGATCATGGAAGAGCTCAATGAGGGGTGGGTTTCATTGCTTAAGAGATATGGTCCTCTGGCCCCCATTTCTGACTTAACACTCTGGCCCCCTATAGCCATATAGCCATAGCCCAACATCCATAAGTATACATCCACTACTCAAAGCGAATCCTTTTAAAATATATGTTTGTTTTATGTTTGTTATATGTAATGTAACCCCTTAAGGAAATGTCATTTCACAGTTTTTTATGTCATGCTGAGAAAACTGGGTCTGTTTGATTTACCATTGATGATTATAGATAGATACAAAAGATCTTCTAGGGAAAATGCTCTAGCAGTCACATACTGTACTCAGTAACATAAAGGACAATCTCTTTTCCCACCCAGGACGAGGAGGATGAGGATGGCATGCCGAAGAAGAAGTGGCCGACAGTGGACGCCTCCTACTACGGTGGCCGAGGAGTGGGTGGAATCAAGCGGATGGAGGTCTGACATCTAACAATTCAACACTCTACAGACAGACAAACATCGTCTGTAATATTTATTTGTGCAACGCAGTGTTCAAGACGTGCTATGTTATTTAAGACTTTCGCCTATAGCAGCACACACAGAACCAGTGTTTAGCATTCACCAGGTGATACACATACAGGATAGTGTGCCAGTGCCAGACTCCATCTGAGTCTTTGTTGGACTCTAGTGGATGTTAAGTGCAGTGACGGTTATGTCCCCACTGTGAGTCCAAGCTGTTTTCCATTAGGACCTGATAAGACTCCGAGACACGGCTGGAATTTACAGACTTGGCCGCCGACCAGCTGTACAGTACAGTGTGCAGAGGCTCATCTGGAGCTCCAGGAGTATCTGCTTAGTTGCCTTTAACAGGCGCATCGTTTCCCCCCTGAAAAACGTACATCTGTCCTTTTCTTCTTCCCTTCATTTTCTTTTTCTCTTGTCTCTACCTCCCCAATCTCACCCCTCTCTCTGTCTCTCTCTCTCTCTCTCTCTCTCTCTCTTTTGTCTGCATCCCTGTCTGTATCCCCT
>NC_085001.1:8487269-8517269 GCF_963854185.1 Sardina pilchardus
TGTTCTGTGGGAACTGAAGATGCCACATTTAGTGAACAGACAAAAACATGGCTGAGTGGTTTTCACAATATGACTGTAAAAGGTTATTATGAGATAACGGTAAGCTTGCTGTATTAAGGTTGTGCAAATGACATTTGTGCCTGCAAGCAGCAGGTGATTGAAAAAGACTGAGGTGATGGAGATACAGTATGTGAAAACATGTCTCTACATGTCTCTCTTTTTCCCCCTTTTTTGTAGGGCAAGCTGGACGCTCTGTGGGTGCTCTTGAGAAAAGGCTACGACCGTGTGTCAGTCATGAGACCGCAACCAGGAGACAAAGTAAGACTCATATCTGACCAGATCATCGTATCTGACCAAAACAACCCTGTTTCTGTGTCAACATAAAATAACCCTGTTACCTCTCAGAGGCACAGTAGGCCATTAACCAAATTAGAAGGTGGTGACAAGTGCTCAACAGTGTAAATACCGCTTCAATCCGACACCCCCGCTGTGCTAGCATCCTGCAGGTAACTGTCCATCTGAGACCCGTGACATGAATCCTTCAGGCCTCCTCTTGGAGCCATTACATCCTACCCAACTCACCGCCTCTCTCTCTCTAGGAAAAACAAAAACAGCGCAGAGATGGAATTCCCACCTGTTGTTGTGTAGCCTACGAGTCCCTCTTCTCTGCGGCCAACATGCTCTACCACAACATGTTTCCCCCCCCTGTGCAGCCATTACTCAAGCATGTCAAACATGACACATTTTCAGCATGGATGGTGGCATGCATGCGTTTGACCTCGCGCGCAGCTGTGTGAGGTCAGACAGGCTTCGAGACCTGTCGCTCATACGGTGTGAAATGAAGCTCGTCCCCCTCCGGCCCCTAATGCCACAACTCTAATTGAATGAACACATCGTGACTCAATGTTGAGGTTTTTCCTCGAGGAAAATATGAGACGTCTGACCTTTTGGTTGGATGCTGCCGGGGCAACGGAGCGCCCTATATATCCATAGGCAACGCGGTCACAAAACATTTCCATGGAGGGGTTGCTGGCAACGCAGACGTCATCCAGACAAGTCTTTTCATGCGATTTGTTTCTGCATACATGCGGTTGTTATGTCTATGGTGTGTGCAGTGCTTTATTTTAGGGTGAAAGGGGAGCGGCAATAACAGGCAAAGAGGATAGATAGACCACAGCCTGCCCTAGAATGTCTCACTGAAGTTATCTGTGATTATTATGAAAGCCACGGGACACAGAGTGATATTTGACCAGAATCTAAACAACCAAAGGAGTCGTGAGATGCTCTGAAGCTGTCATAAAGCCGCAGCCAGGATTTCATGATGGAAATCAGCCTGGACTTGGACAGAGAACACACATGAGGCCCTCTGCACAGAGGATCCCTCCCAGCGACACAACCAGCACTTTTTAAAACACGCTCGCGCTTTAAGAGATTTCATGTAAACTAAGGCAAAGATTGTTAACATTTAATCTTATTGGAGGGAGTGGGGGGGTACAAAGGGTGTTGTCATTTATGACTCTGAAAATGCACTACAGAAATGTTAATAACTGCGCCCCTCTCTCTTTCAACTGAAAAAAGCCGGAGATTGGCTTCGCTCCACTGCTAGCCTTGCCCTGGACTAGCCTTGGCTTTTGGGTGGTGGTGAGTGGGAAGAGGCCCTTTTCGTCAAGTCGAGTTTTGAGGCCAGATAAAATGCAGCGCAAACAACGCAGATGTTTGCAATAAAGTCGATTCAGACAGAGGAGGATGCTGGGTAAGTGCGTGGTGAGTCTTGACGAGTTGGCCTGCCAGAGGCTGAGACTCGGCTGCGTCTGGAAAAGTAGTCATACAAAAAAACGCCCCCCCCCCCCTTCTCATTTTGCGTCGAGACTAGGAAGCACTAGTGTGACCCCATCCGTCTTACTTTTGGAGAGGGAGGGGGTTGTTGGTGGGGCATATTAGCAGACTGGTGTTGGACATTGTGGCGATAGCCCGAGGGTAGGAAGTAAAAGACAGAGGACTTCCTGCACTGCGGGGGTTAACACTCAGTCCATCTGACTTTGTTCCCTCACGTCCTTCCCTACTGGGGGGGTTAATTCCTGGTCTTTTTTTGTGTTGTTATTGCTCAAGGCCCATGTGGATTCCTCACAGTAAGTGCCCAGTCAGCAACTCACTCGCAGGGACCACGTCCATTGCTCTGGACGAGGGCCAGGAACAAAAACATTCAGCTGCATAACCTGACCCAGTTTCTTTGAGGTTGCTTTTTTATGCGAGTTGTGTACCAAGACAGAGCCCCCCTCCCCCCCCACCCCCACCCCCCCCGTTACAAAGACTAATTGTCTCAGCCGCAAACAAACATTTCTGTAAGTGTAGATGTGGTGACACTCAGGCGGGGAAAGGGGGGGGGGGGGGGGGGGCGACTGTGGCGTCTTCCGCGGGGGGATCAGTGGGATGCCCGGGAACATCAAAGCCATGGCGAAGTAAACTTTGTCGAGGTTTAATGAGTTTCCTGGCTCTGCCTCCTACTTAGCCCATTCGTTATACGTTCAGGGCCCGGCGACACTGCAAAGATGAGAAGACAAGAGGTGCGGGTGGGCTTTATAGTACAACAAATGCAGAGAGCACCGAAGGATACGGAGGAGACGTGGATTATGCAACAAACGCAGACAAAGCACCCTCAGCACAAAGGGATATGGAAAAGACTGGGATTACGCAACAGTCCAAGTGCAATGAGAAGAATGCGATGGTGAAGTGGAGAGTTGCAATATGGCCTGGTGGTCGGAAAATAGACGAGCATATAATGGACGACTGGCGTCGCTCCCAGGAACTCCACAAGCTAGATGCATTGCCTTCAATTCCGCTCCGAGTCTTCAGAGAGGAGGGTCCTTTTTCTAGCTTTTTGGTGTGAGACTTAAGGGTGAATTATGGAAGGTTTTTTTTAGCTTAGTTGACCTTAACTGGTCAGCTTTGGAGTCATTGGAGTGGATATTTGACTTATTCTGGGTTGAATGACGGCTGTCTCGCTTCCACGGAGCGCCTGTGAGCGGAAAAACCACACTTGCAAGTTTGTGCACCAGGTCGGTGCACTGAAGAACAGAAAGTCTCGCAGCCTCGCAATCATGCTCATGAAAAGGCAGACTGACCAAATGAGGAGTGTTGCAAAATATACACGCTAAAGCTGTAGGAGAAGCTCTGCAGATAAACCTGCAAGCATAAAACGAGAAAGAAATCGCCAAACCTGCATAGTTCCTCTTCAAGCTGAAATATCAGAGCTGGTATTTTTTTCCATAGATCAGCAGACCAACTCTGGTATGAGGTAATGCAGTGTACGTAGGAGCGAAGCCTTGTTTTCATAAAACTGTTCATTAACTAACAGGAGCCCTGCACAGCCCTCGACTGTCACTTCCCCTCGAGCATTGTGGGTAAACAAGGCTCCTCTGGTTGCAATTAAGAGCTCAAGTACACCCATGTCTTTAATAGTTTCCTTCATATAACCACAGCCCCGTGAGCCACTGAATCAGCTACAGAGAAGATGATGGGACTCTTTGCTTCAGATCTTGCCGCATTTCCCCCCAAGAGATACAGTTGCATGACCCGGAACCAATAGATATTTCACAGGAACCGACAGGTCACTGACCTGACCTTTTCTCTTGTGTGTGTGTATGTTTTTTTTTTTTTTTTCCACCAAAAAAGTTAGCCTGCAACATTTGGCCTGCAGAAGTCAGGAAGAGAATCACCATGAGCCATGGATCTCATTCTAGATTGAGAAGCATAGTAAATCAGAGATAGCTTTTTTTTGTTATGGATTCACCGATCTTTAAAATAGCATGCATGAAGTTCTTAGCAGTAAATTAATGTAATCATGTCAAACGTGTTATTGTATTCTCACCACAGTATAAATAATGTGGGTTGTGAGTTGTGTGTCTTGGAAGCAGCAAACACTAGAGAATGTGCACCATAAAAACAGCTCTCCGAACAACTGCTAAAGCAATCAGTGTGTTAATATGTTGCTGTATATAACAGGAGATATTTTTATGCGGGTTGAGAACTCACCTACATTGTTCCTCTAAGTAGTTCTTAATTGGTGGTCATCAAAGCAGCAAACATTTTGATTCTGACAAAAAAATTATCAGCTTCCTGTACTCTTGGTGACCCATCCGGCCAGGTTCCTTCGTAATGCAGATTAGGTGGCTTACATCAACTTCAAGTTGTATTCAACTGATCTCAGCACAGTTTATGCTATGATTTATCACATGTACTCACTTATACTAGTCTGGGTGTTCCCATGCTGCCTTGCGCGCAGTTTGATTCACGCCGCTAAGGCAGCCTGGCCACTACCGCCATAATTTGTGCCTCAGATAGGGGACCAATCACAGAACAGCGGGGAGAGCAAGACGATGATGAGCTATGCACAGACACATTTGATAGACATCCGTGGCGCCCAATAAACAGATCTGGGCATTTTTTCAAATACGTGAAAATGAACATTTGTTTCCCAGACCACTTCTCATTAACAAGTGGAGGTGCTACTGTACTTATACTGTATGCGCTGACAATATGCTTTTGTGTATTTCATGTTGAGTCACACTCATTGTATTCCATCATGTAAAGTGGGTTTTCATCTCTCACTCTCTCTCCAGGGTCGCTGTATGAACTTCACTCGGGTCAAGTCCAGCCCTCCGCCCCGCTACCCAGCCTACAGGAACCACTCCACGCCCATCTACACCCCACCGCGAGATGGAAGTCCACCACCGCCGCCACTCCAGACCATGCTGCCCCCTCCGTCCCACAGTCCTCCGGCCTCGCCATGCTCCACCCTCCCCCCTCTGCCCTCCACCCCTCCTCCGTGCTCAACGCCCTCCCCTCCCACCACCCCGCTTCCCATCACCCCTCCCCCTTACACCCCTCCACCAACCAGGGCCCTGCCTCCCACCACGCTCTACTTCCCCCCGCCCGTGGCCCCGCCTTCTCCTCCCGCGTCGCCAACCGGATCGCTGCCTCCGCTCCCACAAGCCCCTCCCCCCTGTAGAGCCCCGCCCCCAGACCGCCCGCCGCCGCGCCCCTCTCCGTAGGAACGGGCCGTTGTGATTGGCGGGTGCAGAGGCTCTGGCTCTGCCTCCTGGAGCTGATCCGTGGAGCGCGAGGCGTCGGCAGGACATTCCCAAACGTGCCCCCCCCGCTCAGACTACTCCAGACGTGTTCATGTGGCCACGCACTAACCTTTAAAAGGGTGGGTTTTGAACATTCTAACACAAGATTCTATTCCGCAACAATTCAACGTTCTAAAATTCTATGTAGAATTCAATGAACCCAGACACTCTTTAGAATGTTAATTTTCCAATATTCCAAACACACCGGTGTGACGGTACACTCTTAAGGGCTAATAACACATCACCTTCCACATCTCTATCGGGACAGAATAACAGAGAAATACATCCTATTCCTCCAAGGCCTCAACCACCAAAAAAACCCCACCACCATCCACACTGCAAGTCTGCTTCCTTAGGCGACTCTCTCTGCTAATGACCACACCCATTCTGCTATAGTCACATTGTAGCACCACGCCTCTGAACACATCCGCATTTCCGCACATAAACAATGAGCTCGGTCAGCTTCACCTGGTTGTCGCCATGAAGCATGTGCAATGGTCATTCAATGGTCAAAGAGATTGAGAGGATGGACAGCCGTTCACCCGCTCATCGCCATCCGCTAAAACGTTCAAAGACTTGAGGTTCTTGAGAATGAGTACTTAGAGAAGGTGTTTTGAGGTTTACTGTTTGTGGGATGCACATGTACAAATTTGCTTGTAAAAAGGTGGTTTTTGGTGAAAGCTGCAATGCACAGTGAACTTTCACTTAGGGATACACTTTTCCACTCTACACAACAGGCTGAAATTACGATTTCATGTATGTGGAGTTACTTTCTTGCACAAGTCAATTCTAAAGACCAAAAAGAAAAAAAAGAAAAAAAACTGGAAAAAACTATTGAATATTGTCCATTGTAGGTCAAAGTAGACCACACTTGTTTTGAAGAGACGTTTTTCTGGTTGTGTCTGACATTCGTCCGATTTCCAACCTGAAACTTGGGACACGCTTGTCAGAAAAGAGAAGAAAATTCATTCTTACCCATTCTTGAACTTAAACAAAACACATGGAAATGATGATATTACGATGTCAATATTAAATGACAGCTTGATGCAAATTTGGTTCAGCTTGGATAGGAACAGACTGTTGGGTAAATAAAGGCAAACAATTGGATAAATAATCAAAGGAAAGAGAGAAGGCAACATAGGGGTCTCTTCTAATATGGAGGCAGTTTGATGCAGGGATGTTGAAGGATCACTTGAAGACTATAATTCAGGTTTAAGCACATCATTTGCTCACAGACTAAATGTAACAAGTGCATGAGTAAGTGTCCGTTTTTAGCATTTGTAGAGCATTTTTTTTATACATTTTTTATAAATGTGTTTTGTATAAATATATCTTACTCTTTTTATGTCTCACCATTGTTGTTTCACATTATTTGTTTTCATTTGTGTGGTTGATTATGTTTTTCTTAACTTCTCCAGTCAATGATTGTACAATTAGTTACACCAAGCATATGCATCGCATATGAGTTTGTGTTTGAACATGCTCTGGGGTACTTGTGCCCCACAATCAAACAGATTTCACAATGTTGGCACACAATGTCTTGACATGTTTTGAGACCACGGTGTAGCAGAATCAATGTTTAAACCAATTTTGCCCCTTGGCGTGAGTCTTGAGTTCTTTTCATCCCCACTGAGTCCAGTCGTAAGCTGGGCTTGATTATCTTTTTTCCCCTCGCAATAGACCTCTAAAGTTCGCCAACAAAAAAGCCACCATCTTTGCCCAAATAAGGAGATCCGGTATCTTGAGATTTCTTCTATGGGAAAATAACATGGGGATTGTGAATTATCGCACCTGTTAAAACTCTCACGAGGACGAAGAAATGGGAAATGCAGACGTTTTGCGCTACGAAGTTTGGTCCTCCGCCTTCAAGTGGATACTGTGATCTTCGGCAGGTGAAGACGGCACACTTTGATCTTTGCTACCCCAAAGCTAACTTACATAGGCCATAGGCAGTTAGCTTCAATTAACACCCGGAACTCCTTATATGGGCAAAGATGGCAGGTTTGGATCCTATATGTAGGCGAACTCAGAGGTCTATTGACACCAGGGGGTCAGGATTTTACTGATTAGCTTCGCCAATTAGCAAGGCACTTCCTCGTCGCCATTTTCCATAAATACATCATGTCCGGTGCCGTTTTCCTCATGCTGATTGGTGGCTGTTCCACTCTCAGCTCATGCACGAGCTTAGTGTGGGCACGAGCTCTCCTTCTGTACCTTACGTCAATCGATAACCTGGCCCTTAATTGGCTAAGTAAAACGGCACCGGAAACAAGCCCCTTGAAACGCCATGTTGAAGCCTGAAAAAATCGTTCAATTTTGGCACTTTTCACTAGCCTAGCATTCTCATTGAAATGAATGGGGGCGGGCCGCGGGACTTGTTCACCTTCTCCAGTTCTTATAACACCTCCATGATTGGCACCACTGCTGTGCTCAATGATGCTGTCTTTGCCCATATAAGGAGATCCAGGTGTTAATTGAAGCTAACTACCAATGAAAAGTTGCATTGCAAGTTAGCTCTGGGGTTAGCCTGGGTGTTTCCATCCTGCCTTGCGCGGTGATTTCATTCAGGCTGCTAAGGCAGTCTGGAAACTACCACCCTAATTGTTGCCTGAGATAGGGGACCAATCACAGAACGGTGGGGAAAGCAAGACCATGATGAGCTATGCACAAACGCATTTGATAGATATCCGTGGCGCCCAATGAATGGATCTGGGCTTTTTTTTTTTTTTAAATACGAGAAAATGAACGTCTGGTTGCCAGACCACGGGTGCCTCTCAACATGCCTCCTCTATCCTCGATGCTCGATCCTCGAGGGGCGTTCCCACTGATCTATAACTAACACTGGATAGACTATCCCATTGTTTCCCCCCCATCATTCTTTATGTAGATCAGTGAGGATCGAGGCATCGAGGAGCGAGGGAGGACGAATAAACGCTGCATGAGAGGCACCCCACATCTCATTTGAGAAGTGGTGGTGCTAGCCAGGCTAGTCTGGGGTAGTAATAATCAAAGTGTGGTGTGTTAACATACTGGAGATCACAGTATCCACTCAAAGACAGAGGACGAAAGTCTTGTTGAGCAAAACATTTCCATTTCTGATTTCTTCTTGCCAGTGAGAGTTTAACAGGTGCAATAATTCAAAATCCCCATATTATTTTCCCATGGGAAAAATCTCAAGATACCGGACCTCCTTATATGGCAAAAATAGCTTTTTTTGAAGGCAAACTTCAGAGGTCTATTAGTGTAGAAATGTCTTAAGGGAAGTAAAACCACCAATACAGGGTCAGCAATGAGAAATGAGTTTCCTTTGGATTATTATGGCTATATGAATGTCCTCCTCAGAGTACCTGACCAATCAGAGTAAACTGGGTTATCCAGAATGTTCTAAGATCCTAAAAAGATGGTAGCATCTCCTCTACAGTCTGGTTCTAGAAGACAACCCTGCTCACACACACAAATACACACTCACGCACATAGTCTTTGATACCGGTTGTTTGGTGTCTTCCACCTCGGTCACAGAGGGAGATAAATCCTCTGGAACGAAGAGTAATTCAGGCCAGCAACCCCAGTCGGGCTTTACAGGCAAAGTAGGAGACACATGCATGGAAAGCTGGCTTGCTGTTCCCTGGGAGATGTCGTTAAACTGCACTGAGATGTAGACAGCCCTGCTTCCAAAGGTTACATGACGACCAGGATGGAAAAGATTTTAAATAAACGCACATTTTATTTGTGTGTGTGTTTGCATGTGTGTGTGTGTGTGTGTGTGTGTGTGTGTGTGTGTGTGTGTGTGTGTGTGTGTGTGTGCGCGGCACGCGCGCGTGCGCTTGTGAGGATACGCCATTACGAGCACAAAAACTTTGAGGTGTAATTTCTGTATGTTACACGTCTGCCAAATGAAATGTGTTTAAAACAACACAATTTGGGTTGTCTTGAATTTGAACACATTGCTGTGTTCAGACAGGGACAACACACGTTTGTGTTGTTTCCAACACATTGCTTTTGCTATTCATTACACAGTATGTGTTGAAAATAATGATAACTTGAGTTATTTTTAACACATCTCTGTGTCCAGATACACATCTCTGTTTCCAACACATTCGTTTTTTAAGAGTGTGCTTTTGCTTTGACTCTGCAGTGCTGCCTTTTCCCAAATATGGAGGGAACTGCTGAGCGAGCTCTGCTCAGCTCTATAGGTCCCAAATGTATAGCTCTGAGAGGTAACCATTCCGCACTGGGCCAAAAATATATATGAGCGTAGCCCTTTGTCCCCCTCTGCTCCAACCTCCAGACCATGCATCGCCGTCCGTCTGTCACTCTACGCCGGCTAAACCAACATCAACATTTGAGGGCTCGACACCGCGGGATTGTGGGAAGTGAAAATAGGCCACATTTCCTCAGCGACATGTTTGAACCGTCTCATTAAAGTCCTCCCATCTGTCCGTGCAGCTGCAGGCCTGGTATACTGTAGGTGCTCCGACACGCTTCCTATTGGGATGACGCCATCAGAAGCTGGGCTTCTGCGGAGGATCAGGGGCCACAGACCTCTCAGGCCTGTCACCATGCAGCAGCACCGGGTCTCTCAGCGCTCCACTCTCTCTCCTCCTCTCTGCCCGCGGTCGGGAGGGATCTCCCTCACACACCGCCACCTTGTGTGCGTATATGCACCGACATGATACAGGCTCTCAGTGCTTAGAGGGATGTGAAGTGCTTTGAGGGTAAGTGAAGCTGTTCATTTTGTCCGCCTCATATAGAGTTATTTCTCTTGAAATGTGGTATATGGTCTGGTCAGTCAGGACAGTGATCATTTCTGATCGTTTTTACCTTGTAATATACAATGTGATTGAAGTTAATCATGTACAGATGGAATTCTTGTGAGGAGGTACAAAAAAAGAGAATTCATTTGGTGAACTTTGGTGAACACATGGGACTTCAATTCCAACCAGCCTTTGAGCTTGTCAGTAATCTCATGCCTTGCATTAGGCCCCACCTTGTTCCCCAGTTCCCAGTCCAGCGCTGCAGAAATGCTCAGTGGCAGATCCAAATGACATTAGCACACTTTCCTCCCGACAAACACGTTTTTGGAAGAGAACGTTTTCACCAACCATTTAGGCTTGATTTTGCCAGTCCATTTAGTTATACTGACAAAAAAAAGAAGTCAGCGGGAAAAGGTAAAAGACTCCTCTGGCTCCAGTGTTGTGGCAACACATTTCCCTCACAGTTTCTTTCTCACAACACAGCTGCCTGACTCGGTCCTGTTTATATATTTATTTATTTGTTTATCCAGGTCTGCAAATGCAGATGCTCAAAATGACGTCTTGGCTTCTTTAACAAACTGTAGAGAGAGAGCGAGGGAGAGAGGGAGATGGAGAGAGAGAGAGAGAGAGGGAGCGTGGTAGGCTGGGTTCAACGGGGACAAGTCCAAAGGGGTGCAGAGCAGAAAGGGCGTCCTCCTGAGTGAGTTTGACGTTTCATCCGAGTATAAAGAGCAGTCCACTTCTCCAGTGTGCTGGGGGAGAGAGAATGGCCGGGCTAACAGCATCCAGATGGGCCTTGTGTTGCATTATGTCACAGGCACAATAAGAATGAGCTATCTCGGAAAATATTAGGGTCCATCCAATCCCCAGGAAATGTAGACAGGCTAGAGAAAAGTAGGAATGCCAGAACGAATTGTACATGACATAATTGAACGTTCTTTGCTTAAGAGAAGTAAGGACATCTGATCTGCCTCTGCAATCTCTCAGTGCAATTAACCTAACACAGGGTATGAGGTGGTATCTGGTTCATTTCACTGGATACCTCAGATTTCTGGACGCAATGTGAAAAGCAGTCCCGCAGAGATGATTTTTCTGCCTGATGGAATTATTTGAGCTAGACACACAATCCACAGTTCGGCTCTCTCTCTCTTTCCCTCTCTCTCTCTCTCTCTCACACACACACACTCACACACACACACACACACACACACACACACATCCAGTCAGCTTGCACAGGCCAGTGGGGGAAGGCGGAGGTTGTTATACTGTCTGCATAGTTGAGCCATACTGTCCATGTCCAGATGGTCAGTCTCCTGGGGTTCGTATCAACAGTGTGGATTCGCTCATCAGCCCACCACTATTCAAGAACCAGGAGACGCCACGCCAGTCAACTCATGAAATCAGATAACTGAAGCGGGTGGGGGTGGGTGGAGGAGTCTCTGCCTAAACTTCACTAAACCTCTGAATGTTCCATTTCAAGCGAGCCCCAGAAATAGGAAACACAGCTGTGGGGGTGACCCCACGTCAGCGCACTTCCTCCAAAAGAGCGGCAAACATGAGAAATGTTTTAGCTGGCAGGAGGTTGCGCTCCACCGACCGTCTGGACTCTCCCCGCGTGTCAGGAGCGCCGCGGAGAGCCGTTGTCAGGTAGCCGAGGCCTCGTCAATCTTCTCCGCACCTTCGCCCGCCGCGTCCGCTTTCGCCTTTCCTCTGGGCGAGCTCGCTTTCTGCAGACCATGCCTGCAGCCTGTTGCTGCAGCAACAGGAGCCAAGAGCTCCACACCCACCCCCCAATCCCCCCTCACCACCACCCCCCCCCCCCCCGCCCCCGCCATCGCCACTCCCCCACTCAGCAGAGACCCACTGGACTTGATTTACCAAACTGCCTGCATGCATGTTTCGGTTTGACCCAATTTGCTGACATAAAGGGGGGGAAAGAAAACAGACGTCACCGTCTTTTGAGCGAACGAGCTCGTAGAGCGAAATCTCTCTTCTGGTGACACAAAAGGCATTAACCAAGACGTCTCCTCTGCGTGCGTGCGTGCGCATGCATACCTCAGCGGTGCAGTCAGGCAGAAAAATAAAGTCTGCGCGACACTCAAAGCCAAAGTGCTGTCGGGAAAAACAATGGCTGTACAATTCCCAGAGGACCTATTCCCCCCCACCCCACCATAGGCCTGCAATCACATCTATGTGGATACGAGCACTGAGCTGCGTTTGCTCACAGTGGACTGTGAATATCACCGATGCAGCTCAGCGGTGGACGGGCCCTAACTGACCGAGTCACCTTGCAGGACGTGGAAAAAGCGCTCAGCAACCAGGAGAGCAGGATTGCTGTGGGCCGCACGCAGTCCCCTCTGTTTCTGACCTACTTTCCTCTCCGGCCAATAAAATAATCGACACATCAGTGGCAGCACAGCCAGCTATTCAAAACGCACAGCACTGCCAGAAACAGATGAAAAATGCTGGAGTTATAGAGAAAAAAGAGAGAGAGAGAGAGAAAGAGAGTGAGAGAGAGAGGTGGGGAGAGGGAGAGAGAGGTGGGGAGAGAGAGGCGGGGAGAGGGGGAGAGAGGGTGAGAGGGTAGGTGGGATATTTTTCCACTATCCAACACAGTTTGGTCATCCTCACACCCACACGATAGAGATGCCAACAAATCTCATTTGCTGTGTTATTCATGAGCACCACAAGCGATTTGGTTCCTGATTTGGCTCCCCGAGTCAGGGAAAATATTTTTTTGGTGAATACCTTTGGTGGGGCAGAAGAACATCTTTCCATGTCAAGTGGTCCTGTGCTGGAGAAGTGCACCAAACCTCAGAGACTTTTCAGCCCCTGGCACACTAAACAGGGCTAAACTGCGATGAGTCAATAACCCGATCCCTGCTTGTATTTTCTGACATCTTAAGGGAGAAGTTGTTTTCAGGGGGTACATCAGAGAGCAGCTTGTGTTTATTGCCTTCCAGTGGACTCCTCGATCTTAAGGATTGGAAGCCAGCAATCCCTCGGGGGGGCAAAACACAAGACTCCAAGCGCTACGAGGGCCACTGGGGAGCTGTGAGGAAACAAACAGAGATGAGACGCACGCATGCCACCGCAGACTCAGAGAGAGAAAGGTCATCGCATTCGGTTTGACTGCGCCAAACGTGGAGACAGGACCATAAACTTTATGGTGCAACATTAACCAGATAGTGATACCAAAGCAAACGCACAAAGGAAAGACACTTGAAGGGATGAGGCATCCACTCCTCTGCCGAGCTTTAGAAGCGAACACCCCTTACTTACACAGAAGTAATAATAATAATAAAAAAAACCATCATAAAGCCTTTGTCAACAAACAACACTATTGTTTATTTAGCGGCTTCTAGTTCATGGCATTTTGATTATTTCTCCAAGTCTTGAGCTGAAAAACTGATCTCACTTTTTCTAAAATAAAAGAGTTACTGTGAGGCAATCTCCAAAACGCAATAAAAGTCAACCATCCTCCACTGAGAGACCAGATTCTGTTGAAAACACCCAGCGAGGGCACGGAACCAAGGGCTGGCCCCAGTTCTCATTTTCCTCTCTTCCAGTGCAGAGAGCATACACCTCCAGCTGCCTATGAAAATAGCTCTTTATTACACAGATGCTATGACAACCTAGCGGTGTCCTGCTCACGCCAGGCCAAGTGCTAGGAAAAAGCCAGTCCAGTCCACCCATTCATCTCTGACATTTGGATCCATTTTTTTATCAGTTTCATTGGATCAGGGGAGCTTGAGCAAACATTCATTTTATAGCTGATAAGAGTTACCCGCCATGGGAGGGAAAGAAGATACTCTGTTGCCTTGTTTTGGTCTTCTCTCTTTGGTTAACTCTTAGAGTCTAACTGTTAGTTTTACCGCCTCACATTTTTCACCTTGGATTGGAGAGAATATCTCCACTTATTAAGAGCTCTCTTTAATCATCTGTCAAATGTTCCACAGGAACACCCACAAAAGATCCTTAAGGTTTCCTTAAGGAATGAAGATCCAGGCTTAAAAAGAGAGACTAGGGTTTCTGCAGATATTCTGATGCAAGATGTTTGCAAGAGAGCAAAGCATGTCTTCCCAATTTAAAATGACCCTGACGATTACTAATTTCCCAATTATATTCACTTGTGTCTCCTGGCAGAAATGTCCCACAATTAAGTGAAATCATCAGGAGAGTGTCTTATTGGCCAGCCTACTGAGGAGGTGTGGGCTCAACAAATGAGGCTAATCAATGGCCCTACATGCTGTTTTTGGCTGCTTAGGCCTATAACCTACATAGCTCACAGAGCAGAATGTTCCTTTATTTTATTCACAAGGGACCTTTTCTGTGACACCAAAGCACTGATGACCGGCCGATAACAGCATCAATGTGGTCGCGCTGGGCCACTGTCAACACGGCCTGGAGACGGATCTTTCTCCTGCCTGTGTTTTCTGTCTGGAAGGGAGCGCATCTCCACCGTTTGATCTGGTCTCCAGTGCACATGTTATAGGCTCTCTTTTGTCTGAGGGGGATGTAAATCTTCTGCGCCGCTAACGCCTCTGGACATCAAAAACAGCAGACGTCGTCCGCGGGGTGCTATGACCGCACCGCGCAGACATCTTGGTCAGATGTTCAAAGCGCCGCTCGTCTGCGAGGAATGCTTGGGGCCCGGCTGCGGCGTGGCGTCGGCCTTGTGTAGCCTCTCGACGTCCGCGCTGCGGGCCACGGTCGCTCTGTGCCAGTGCTGCGCGGACGTGCAGGAGGCCGCGGTGGTCGTCACCAGAGGCACCGCGCAGCTCCTCTCCGCCCTGCTGCTGCTGAACCGATGGATGTGGTGCGTGCTGTCTGTCGCCGAAGCGCCCAGGCAAAGCAGCACGGAACAAATGAACTCAATACCCCTAAGTCTGACTAACCAGACCACCGTGACTAAGACACGGGAAAGACACGGTCATCCATCTTTGCTCCAGTTGCAAGGAGTTATAAGGAGACTGAGAGAGCGCGCACTGGGAGCGCTTCCAGTGTTTGGTCAGTGCTGTCTGTCAATGTGGGCGGCCATTTTGGCTCTCGGCGGATGCATAAAGCCAGTACTTGTTTTCCTGTGGATACTGAGCAGCTATGCCAGGACAATCATCCTCTCCATTCGGGCTCTACACGGTTCCAAGGAGTCTGAGACATGGCATTGAACTGATGGGAGGTCCACAACACTCCTAGAAGGCTGTGAGACGTATTAAATGTTAACATATTAATACTCTTTTCCATATTAAACAAGTTCTATTTTAAAGTATGATTATGCCTTTAACACATTTGTGTAGACTTTTTTAAAACGCATGTCTTGACCCATGATTCGGTTGAAGTCTGATTCAACTTCAATTTTATAATGACCCTGTAAATCAAATTAGACCTAGTGTATTTTTTTTTAAAGAAATGTTCAATATTCTAATAAAGATGTCTGCCATTCTTTTAATTTGTGTTCATATATTTTTTTTATCTTCACAGAGTTTAGTAATTCCTATCAAAATCACATTTCTTTAAATACTACTACTACTACTACTACTACTAAAAAATATATTTTAAAAAATCAGCTCTGATAATGAAACGTTAAATTAGTTAAATTACCTGTGTTAAATGCACAGGTAGAACTTTTTACTTTCTGAAACTGGACTTTTATACTTCTGGTTATCAATAGGTCCACTAAATAAACCTTGTAGCTTGTTTTACATGAGGTGGTTCAGAAAGGAATGAGTTCCTATAAAGCTAACAAAATGTTTTGAGACACGCTCTCGAGTATAACTTTTTTATTGCATCATTTGTGATCATAAATAGGTCCTCATCCCCAACCATGACATGGTGGCTGTTGCTGTAAAGGGCTCACATAATTACAGACATATCCACTAAAAATCTATCACATCTGAAAGACACTCATAGCCAGTAATTAATCTCTACTTCCATCTTAAAGGGACACTTCACCGATTAGCATTAAGCTTTGTATCTTTAGAAAACCAGTCATGTTTTTGAATGGTTGTGCATCAATCCCTCAGTTTGCCTTGAGATGAAACCCATGAATAGGACTTCCTGCTTTCAATGATGTAAAATGATGATTTTTACATCATTGAAAGCAGGAAGTCCAACATTGAAATCCGTATTCAATCTCAAGGCAGACTGAGGGAATGATGCATGACCATTCAAAAACATGACTGGTTTTCTAAAGATACAAAGCCTAATGCCAATCGATGAAGCGTCCCTTTCATTGCCATTCCTCACTCTTGACCAGTAAAGTGAAGAGCAACATTTAGACTAACGCAATCAGTGCAGCTACATTTGAGAGAAGACTACATAATAAAAAGCATTTTCAAGTGACTTGTCCAAGAAAAACTGCTTACAAGTTGAGTTAAAAATGAAAAAAGGAGGAATGAGTTGTTATGGAAATCAGGGATCATGCATGTGTCAGATTGCTGCCTGTTGTAAAATAATCCGTTTTACACACTACACTGTATACTTTGCAACCTAATGTAGACCTGACTATTCCCAAGTTTGAGCCCCTTCAAGATCAACCCTGCCTATAATACAATACCTTTGGTTAAGTAACATACTGGGATGTACATTGCTCCTTTTTTTTTGGTTTGTCTCTTACTGACCTGTTTCTTAACGCATTGGTTTTGAGGGGGGATAAGTACGCACCATTCACATTGGCATCCCAAGATCATTTCAGAGCACACAAGCAATTAATTATAAACATGTTTCAAAATTAAAAATAAAGAAAATCAAAATATTTTTGTAGTAAAATGAAGAAACAAGACTCCAAAGAAACAAAGGAATACAAAGCAATGGTCCCATGGTAAGACGATGTAAATGAGTGGCACGGTATGGGTAAACTTGTGTGTGGGCCAAACTATGTCTGTAACAAACTTCATTAGATGTGGTTCTTCACTTGCTGTTGGCGGTTCTACTGTAAACATGAGACCCCGCCCACGATGACCAGGGTTGCTCCAGTAACAAGGCATACACAAGACAAAGCACGCAACACCACAAACTACTGTAGAAATAAACACAAAAATCAATAAATAATGATTTAACGAAAGAAAATTGTAACGAAAGAGCTATCCAACTATGCAAACCAAGCAATAACAATCAACCCCGATTTTTCAAACTAACTTCTTCAGGCCCTAATCATGAAAGAACCCCCCCCCCCCCCCTGATTTTCACAGCCAAGCACATGATGCACGCAAATGGGTACTAGGTTCTTCTGATACTGTAACAGAAAAAAGGATCAGGCACCAGAGATACGAAAAGCAGCAAATAAAGACCATACTCCTCTGAACCAACAAGGTTGTCTATCCGCTAATCAGAAATGTCTGACTTGTCTCTCAGATTCCTAGCCTCCGTCACCAAGCCAAAAACCTCTCTCTCTTTCTCTCTCGATCGGTGACCCAGTTTCATGTTGGCGAGAGTCGCTCTCACAAATTTTCTCCGCAGACCACGGCCCTCATCACTGTAGTGGAGTCTCAAGTGTTTGCACTTCATGTATAGATCTATAGACTGCACAGATTCTATTTTAACATATAATCCCCCCATCAACACCCTTCAATAGTCACAAGCCTGCATTAGCCTCTTCTGTACTACTTGAAAGTAATAAAATAAAAATGACAGCATGTACTCTGAAGGCAGGATTGTTTTATACAAGGTCACTGGCGGATCTATCGCCTCACACTCCAAAGAAATTAACACACATTTAGAGTTGCAAAAAAATGTCCTTCTTATGTGGGAAAAATTCCCCATCACTCTCTGGAATGCATTCAGACGACACACATACAAATAGACACGTTAGGATTGTGGGTAATATCCATTTTTGGATAATAACTGAGCGTCGAGCTGCCTGATCTGGTCTTGTTTACAGAACTGCTACACTTAAAATCACCATAAAAGATGGCGAGTGCATCTTCACCACCTCATGTTTACATTCTAGAATTAGATTAGTAACAGCAACCATCAGAGTACGCATACCTTTTACGTTATTGCCACTTAGCAACAGAGAATAATACACCCCCCCCCCCCCCCTTACTGTCCTGCAACAATTACATCTATTCATTTGTGAAAATATCCCCCTAGTAACATCTAAACACCCAACCCCCTCTGCTCAAGAGAGAAACGCCAAGAGTTCTGGCTGAACTCTGCCTGCGACATTAGTGACTGTATCTAATGTGGACTCAGTCTGTAACCACAGAGCGTTCCGCAGGAAATGACATCTGGATAAAGCGGACCCCGGGGGCAGAGTTTAAAAAGTCACAAGTCCAGTTAGCCCAGGACGAGAGCGGCGGCATGCCAACCAAGTGCGTACCCATACCCTGCCACCACTGACATTTCAAAAAAAAAAAAAAAAATGACTTACAAAAAAAATAAAACATAATTGACAAAAACAGTCATGTACAACAATCTAAGGGAGGAAAAAACAGCTTTGTATAGGTCCTTGAATATGAAAGTAATAATTTCATTTAAAAAGACCTGTCGGACTAAACAACACATAGAAAATGCTTATATGTGTTGACTTGATTTCCCCATCACTCTTAATGTCAGCTGAGTGTGAGATCTGTTCCTGCACTGGTGTGTGTGTGTGTGTGTGTGTGTTTTTGTATGTGTGTATGTGTGTGTGTCCTTGAGGTGAACGGTCACACTCTGGGGCACTGTGGAGAAGGAGGGGGCTTCTTCACTCTACGGTTACAGATTTGGCCAGGTTCCTTGGGCAGTCCACCTGGACAAAGAGAGAGAGGGAGACAAAAGGTGAAAAACATGTCTGCAGTTCCAGTGCTGATCCTCCTTTGGGGATGCTTTAGAGATCCAACGCACATACTCAAGTTAAAAAATGATCTGAACCACACCATTTCTCAGTCTCAATATAAATATTCCATCTATCCCGTGTGCAAGCTTTCAATAATTGTTTAATAGTGGGCGGATGGTGTCTCTTTCGCTGATAGTTTCCACAACCTTCTGACACGCAGCGGCAGTCTGAGGACTACAGTATGTGGACAGGATGGGAGTGCCTTTGGCCGCTCTGCTCTTCTAGAGTGCTTTGGCTGATGAAACGCATGTCGGCTGCGGAGACTCTGAGAGCGCGCCATATGCTCAGCGTTATGGAGAAGATAAAGAGGCCCTGTTCAGGCCTACAGCAACACACCGACGGCTTCAGCCATTTCCGTTATCAGGGACTCGGTGCATATTTTCAATGTGGCGTGGGACTATGTATCAAGAAGGCCAATGATTAGTTGTTCGGGCCAGAGTATTAAACTGTGGTTAAGTTTGATAAGACTTGAATATGTAAGACCAGCTCAAACGTCGGTCAAAAGACTAAATGACACAAGACGGAAAATGTTAGACCAGTGGTTCTCAAACTTTTCACAATGAGTACCACCTCAGAGAACAATTGGCTCTCCAAGTACCACCATTATAGCCAGCTTTAGAATACGGCAGCGTAGGCCAATTTAAATATATTTTACATTGTGCATACTGTTTTGCATTGTTTTTGGAGTACCACAACAGGGAGTCCGCGTAACATCAGCGATACCAGTACCACAGTTTGAGAACCACTGGTTTAGACAATATGTACCGTAATAGCTTCTACTGAAACTTCTCCGTGTCAGACGCTGCTTATGGAGAACCAACAGAATAGCTTTAGACTGGTGAGTGCATTATTGCTAATGCACAAGCAGCTTTCACAATCACTTATTCATCAGCCGCAGGTCTAATCATCACTGAGGAGCACTTACGTCATCTGAAAGGTGCTCATTTATAGCAGGCTTGGAGCCCTTGAGTCCTAAAGAATCTGTGACTGTTTACGATAACCCAGGGAAGTATTACACTGCTTTGTGAAGGAAACGGCCAACATATGGTCAATATAACTTTCAATGGCTTAATTGCTGTCTATAAAAATGCAGACATGTTGCAATCATCAGAGGCCTCATCAGTTTTAATTAATCAAAATCATATTGAGAACATGCAGTCTGTTACCCACACGCAGCCAAGCTAATCTCTAGAGCTTCACCTCCTTGACTATAAAAATAAGCTTTTTTTGTTGTCTGCATTGAGCACAATCCTCTTCTTTTATAATCAAATATATGATCTAATCAAAGTAGCTTGGGCCCCACGTGAAATACTGTAAGTGTATGACACTCACTTAAAACAGGTGGAGGCTAGCGGATGCTAACCAACTAAAGTTAATTCGTCAAAACTTAGCCAAAGTAAGGCTTGTCTATGCTAAACAAATTAAACTCAAATGCTAGCTAAAGCTTCCCACCAAACTCACCTCATATAAATATTAAGGCGCCTAGCTACTTTCAACCAGCTGAAGCTAGCTTAATAACTAAAGTTTAGTGTCTTATCCAGGTAACTTCAGGAGCAACCACTGGTCTCAGACCAAACTTTTGTCACTTTTGTTTTTCAATCCAATTTTCAATCTTAGAGAGATGGATAAACCAGTATCCTCGCCTTACACTTGGGTGGAAAACCCCAGCTTTAGAAAGTAATGCTCCTCCAACCATTCCCTAAACGAGCAGCCAGGTGGATCAGTTGACTTTTAGTAAAATCATCTCTGCTAAGTACACAGAACAGATAAAACCAATACATGGTAGGAATTCCACTTTCTGAAGCCAAGAGTTTTTCGACTTCTAACGCTTTAGTGCTCACGAGTGTGTGTGTGAGTGTGTGTGAGTGTGTGTGAGTGTGTGTGAGTGTGCGTGCGTGCGTGCGTGCGTGCGTGCGTGCGTGCGGACGTACGTCGTATCCTCTGAGCACGGCCAGGTGGAAGGACAGCAGCTGCAGGGGGATGACGCTGAGGATGCCCTGCAGGCAGTCCACGCAGTGCGGCACCTTGATGGTGCGGCTCGAGTTCTTGATGGTCTCGTAGTCGTCCTTGTCACAGATGACGATAGGCCGGCCCTGAGCAGGACAAAAAGAACACACACAATACACACATCAGTGTGGATAAAAGACAACGGAGCACAGGGAATGGAGGAGAGGAGAGGAGAGGAGAGGAGAGGAGAGGCGAGGAGAGCGAATGAAGGAGAGGAGAAGAGAGGAGAGGAGAGGAGAGGGAATGGAGGAGAGGAGAGGAGAGGAGAGGAGAGAGGAGAGAGAGAAGAGAGGAGAGGAGAGGAGAGAGAGAGAGAGAGAGAGAGAGAGAGAGAGAGAGAGAGGAGAGGAGAGGAGAGGAGAGATAGAGAGAGAGAGAGGAGAGGAGAGGAGAGGAGAGAGGGCAGGAGAGGAGAAGAGAGGAGAGGAGAAGAGAGGAGAGGAGAAGAGAGGAGAGGAGAGGAGAGGAGAGGGAATGGAGGAGAGGCGAGGAGAGGGAATGGAGGAGAGGAGAGGAGAGGAGAGGAGAGGAGAGGAGAGGAGAGGAGAGGAGAGAGAGAGAGAGAGAGAGAGAGAGTGTAAGGTTGAAGAGAAGAGAAGAGAAGAGAAGAGAGGAGAGGAGAGGAGAGGAGAGAGAGAGAGAGAGCAAGAGAGAATGTAATTATTGTTATTATTATTATTATTATTATTGCTATTATTATTATTATTATTATTACTTGTAATGCTTTGGCAATATTGTAACCTGAACAGTCATGCCAATAAAGCACAATGAATTTGAATTTGAATTTGAGAGAGAGAGAGAAAGAGAGAGAGAGAGAGAGAGTGTAAGGTTGAAGAGAAGAGAAGAGAAGAGAAGAGAAGAGAAGAGAGGAGAGGAGAGGAGAGGAGAGGAGAGAGAGAGAGAGAGCAAGAGAGAGAGAGAGAAAGAGAGAGTAAGGTTTGTCTATGTGGCAGAGTGGAGAAATGGACACCAGTTTGGATTCGAACTGTTGCTCAGATGCCTGAAGTATGACAGAGGTGCATAGCTTTTTCACATTTCATTGGTGTGTAAAAGAAACATAGTGCAGAAATGCATAGTGCCATTACAAACACAATGTGGCCT
Organism: Sardina pilchardus; assembly: GCF_963854185.1. Lineage (NCBI taxonomy): Eukaryota > Metazoa > Chordata > Actinopteri > Clupeiformes > Clupeidae > Sardina > Sardina pilchardus. The sequence continues at coordinate 8,509,079 of NC_085001.1, forward strand.
TCCCAGCATGCCATGCCAGGATTGGCTTGGCATTCATACGGGAGAGAGGGGGGGTGAGAAAAAACAAATGAGAGAGAGAGAGGGAGAGAGAAAGAGAGGGAGAGAGTAAGAGAGAGAGAGAGAGAGGAGGAAGAAAAAGAGGATAGAAATCTTGGAGTACACAAGCCAAGCTTGCTTTGGCATTAACGCGAGAATGTGTATGTGAGAGAGAGAGAATGAACGACAGAAAGAAAGAGAGAGAGACAGAGAGAGGCAAGAAGAGAGAGAGTGGTGGAAGCTTCTAGAAGATGTCCTGCGGCCCTCACCTGTCGCGCCACCACCTGCTGCAGGGCGTTCTGGCACTTGTTGTACGTGTGGTCCCTCATGATGATCATGATGACGGGCATCAGCTTGTCCACCAGCGCCAGCGGGCCGTGCTTCAGCTCGCCAGCCAGGATGCCCTCAGAGTGCATGTACGTGATCTCCTTGATTTTCTGCACATAAACAAACAAACAAACAAACAAACATGCATTTAAATACTTCGATTTTTATTCAAAGGGAAGGTACACAAGGCAAGGTCATTCCAGGGCATTCCACACTGTATTTAGGGCAGCAGATAAAAGGGGTGTAATCTTTCAGTCCTGTATGTCAGTGTTTTTTTTTTTTTTTTTTTTAAGTATATTTTTTGGTCTTTTTGCCTTTATTAGTATAGGACAGTGAAGAGGTAGACAAGAAACAAGTGGGAGGGAGAGATGGGGTGGGGTCGGGATATGACTGCAGGCCGGATTCGAACCTGGGTCCCCGTGGGCACTCAGACCCGTAAATGGTACGGACGCTATAGCCTGCTGCGCCACAGCGCCCCCTGTATGTCAGTGTGCGTGTGCGTGTGCGAGTTCACCATGTTGCAAACCAGTGGATAGCGAATGAGAGTTTGGGTGCCATAAGAGTCATTATTTCTGATCCGAGAGCAGAGGTTGTTGTTGCCGTTCGCTGCAATTACGTGGCATACTTCAAGCAGCAACGTTTTTTTTGTGTACTGACATATTTTAGATTTTTTGGAACGAATCTGGCTTGAAAATGACTGAATCCTTTTGCACGCTCACTTGTAAGCCGGAGGAGCTTTGGAGCCCACTGAGACGAGGAGCAGTGATGGAGCTGCTTATTGGTGCTGCCATCTGACTCCTGCAGCTATGCGTCTCCATCACTGCTCTCCTCTCCCCTCCCCTCCTCTCCTCTCTCCCCCTCCTCTCCTCTCCCCACCTGCCCTCCCCACCTCTCCCCACCCCTTCCCTTCCCTCCCCACCTCTCCTCTCTGCCCCTCCCCTCCCCATCACACCTCTCCTCTCCACCTCTCCTCCCCTCTCCTCTCCTCCCCACCCCACCTCTCCTCTCCCCACCCCTCCCCTCCTCTCCTTTCCTCCCCTCCTCTCCCCACCTCTCCCCCTCTCCTCTTCCCTCTCCACCTCTCCTCTCCTCTCCCCCCTCCTCTCCTCCCCACCTCTCCGCTCCAGCCCTGTGCTGCGTGACTCCCTTCATCACTACAGGCTGGCAGTCGGGGCGACAGGCAGCCAAGGGCCTGGATCCGTTTGCATGAGTGCGGGGGTATGGTTGCAATCAGGGCGCCAGTATAGCTGCGGCGCACTAATTTACTGCCGTGATCAAAAACACCTCGGCTGGCTGTGCATTCCAGCCTGCGAGGCTCAAGGCTTTAGTGGAGCGCTTTGCGTGATGGAAAGCTGCTCCCACCACCCCAACCCACCACCAGCTCCCCTCCCTAACAGCTTTAGGGAAAATGGGGGCAATTATGCATTACTCTCCAGAGTGGTACTGAGCTGCATGAAGCCAAATGGAGACACTCAGCTTTACCATTAGTGTCAGGTGGTGTGTGTGTGTGCGTATGAGAGAGTTTGTGTGTGTGTGTGTGTGTGTGTGTGTGTGTGTGTGGGTGAGAGTGAGCGAGAGAAATGGCGCACAGGGAGAGAGGAATGGAATGGATATAAATGAAAAAAAAAAAAAACCGAAAAAATGGGACAGTTCTGACATGTGAAAGGGAGACGGTGTGAAAACAAAGATGCAATGAGGGAAAAAAAGTCTTAACATTGAAGAAAAGCGAGCGAGCGAGCGAGTGTGTGGAGGGGAGGGGGGAGGGGAGACTAATGGCGCAACAGAGAGGAGAGGAAGGCTAGTGCAAGGAAAGATGGACGGGGGGGGGGGAAACAATGGCAGCGGCAGCGGCCAATAATCCGAACCAGCGCAAACAGGTGGCGTCCAAAGTAAACCCCATTACGGCCGTCTCATTAATGATTGGCACGGAGCGATGAAGGCTGCTGTCTGAGGTAAACGGGCCTGGTGCGGAATACCAGACGCCGATGCCGCCGCTGGGAAACTCTGAGAAGGCCCTGGCATTTCAGATAGCGCCTAATGAAGCCCCAACTAGCCACACTGCTGCTGTGACTACAGTGCACATCATAACAGTGGCTTATTACGCGGATGTAGGTGGCACTGGCCACTCAAACGGGCTTTTATTCGTTAGGGTTTTATGTAAGCGCTCAGAAACAGCTTCAGCTTTTATGACGGTCCTATTTCCGAACACATGGCCCCTCGGGGAATCCCCAAACCGAGGACACACACACACACACACACACACACAGACACACACACACACACACAGACAAACACACAGACGCACCTGACTCCTACTTTGAAAGTGCTGACTAAGAGGCCGTAAATCTGGACCCAGAGACTTAATAATAACGGTAATAAGGCAATGCTCTTAATGATATTATTTAACACTCATAGTCATGCGTGCTGTGGGCTGAAACCAAAGTTTATAAGAGATTACATTTTCTCATCTTAACCATCTGGCTGAACTAATTAATACGAGTCCTAAAGAACTAAACCAATTAGGGGGAATCAGCTGGCTCAACACTTGGGTGGAGTTGAAAACAAAGGCGGAGGAATTTGACACGGACACATCTGTTTCAGATGAGGAAATTAAGATCATATCAAATCATGCGTAAGAGAGGGCGTTAAAGGTGAAAGTGTGACAAATGATGAGCTTTTCTTTTTTTTCAGTTGAGAAAACACGTCAGAAGTAGCACAATAATTAGGTCAGTTTCTGTGTATCCTCACTTTGTTTGTGTGAGTGAAAACACATGCTAGGCAAATGAAGCAAAGCATTAAAATAATGCTAAAAGCTACACAGAATACTCATAAAGACCTAATTAAAAGTCATTCCATTCCTGAAGTCAAGCTGACCTTCAAGAAATGGACTTTTGAAAAAAAAAACTGTAGATTACACCTTCAAGGTCCTACATTGGAGAATAGTGTATGAATAGGAATTCATAATCTAGCATGAATGACCACTACACAAACTGACACAACTGTGAGTGTGTGTGTGTGTGTGTGTGTGTGTGTGAGAGAGTACTGTATGAGTGTGAGTGTGAGTGTGTGTGTGTGTGTGTGTGTGTGTTAAACTGACTGACCAGAGCTCCCTCCAGGCAGGTGGCGTAGTGGTAGCCGCGTATTGTGTGTGTGTGTGTGTGTGTGTGAGTAAGTACTGTATGCGTGTGTGTGTGTGTGTGTGTGTGTGTGTGTGTGTGTGTGTGTGTGTGTGTGTGTGTGTTAAACTGACTGACCAGAGCTCCCTCCAGGCATGTGGCGTAGTGGTATCCGCGGCCCATGATGAGCACGCTCTTCTGCTGGTAGAGCTCCGTGGCCAGCCGCTGGATCTCATCGTCCAGACTCAGCACCTCCTTAATCAGGTCTGGGGACAGCACACAGCACAGCACAGATCAGCGCTTGGAAACAAGGGGAGACACACACACACACACACACACACACACACTTACAAGAAAGTAAGCCACAGACACAGAATCAAAACAAACACATGCATATGCATGCATGCACACAAACACACACACACACACACACACTCATAACAAAATAAAGCAAGAAAGCAAGCCAAGAGAGATATTAGACACAGAATCAAAACAAACACACGCACACACACACATATCCACCAACCACATTATGGTAATGGGGGGAAAGCACACACAAAGTCAAGGCCTAAACACAAAGAGAACCATCACATCAATTGTTTGGCATAACAACAAGGAGTTTGACACAGAAAAGTCCACACAGATGACCGAATAAAGGCATCGCTTCCCTGATAAAAATCAACAAGTGTGTTTGACGGGAGGAGCACTGCCGTGGTCATCTCGTCCGACAGCCTCTAGTAACACCTCCCTGTAATAGCCTGCCCGCTCGCTCTCTCGCTCTCTCGCTCACTCATGTGGCGCTGGCCAGAAAAGCCGCGAGTGTGAGACAAGGCTGCACTCATTACACTATTGGATCATCTGAGGTCAGCACAACAGCACCCGGCCCAACGCCTCGGAACTCGCCCAGCCAACGGCCCCAGTCAGCGGTCAGAGGCTGGAGTTAACCTGTTGAGGAGTGAATTATTTTCCAAGTTCCTTCTAGAATTCAATGCAAGCAATCCATAGTTTCAGTGTTCTGTATACAGTCTGTAGGGGAAATCTCGGAGGGTAATTGTCTCATCATAATGCGGAACTCTCAGTTCACCGAACATTCTAATCACATATTTGTGACCGTACCCCTCACCGCTCAACTGAGCCGCAGAGAGACGGCCACTCTATCGGTCAGAGGCCGGACTTGCTCCGCAGACTGCTCTGGGACGGGATGGGACCGGGGCAGGTGTGGGGGATGGGGAGGGGGAGGGGGGTACTGCAGCAGAGGCCAGCTGTGAAAGGGACTGGGCGTGGGGGTTTTGGGGGCTCAGGGGACTGCACTCGGACTTGCGACTGGCTGGAAGTCGTGGATGGAGGCAGAGGAGGAGGAGGAGGAGGAGGAGGAGGAGAAGGAGGAGGTGGCGGCTAGTGCAGAAAAGAACGGCCAGCCAAACATTCCTGACCTCATTCACATTCGCTCAGCTCCGCGGAGCGTCAGAGAGGGAAAGAAAGAAGGAAAGAAAGAAAGAAAGAGAGAGAGAGAAAGAGTGACAGACAGTGTTAAGAGAGTGGGGGCGAGCGAGAGAGAGAGAGAGGCCAAGAGAGAGGAAGAGAGAAAGAGATGGACAGACAGACAGAGAGAGAGAGTGGGAGGCGAAGGGGGGTGGCCACCCCGTCGGACACTTGCGGTCCTGCGGATCGTTCCAGGACTGGCGGCCAGGCTTGGCCCGGCGAGCCGGAGCAGCGGAGCGCGAGAGCTACTCCCCTCCCTCCATCCCTCCCTCCATCCCTCCCTCCCTCTCTCCCTCCCTCTCTCCCTCCCTCCCTCCTCTGTAAACACGGCGGCGCCCCGCTACGGCCCTCGCAGACGCGGCTCTAGGAGGAGCGGGAGCCAAGCGAGCGAGATCAGCCTGCGTCCCGGCACCCGGCTGGCCACGTCAGCCAATCAGAGAGCGCCGCCTGTGACGTCGGCCAATCGAAACAGCCGCTCGCCGCTGCGCACGACAGCCAGTCAAAAGCTGCTGACGTTTGTCGCAGTTTCGATCCCTTCGCATGCCTCGGAAAAGAGGCACTCAACCAAGTTCATCATCACTGAAAAAAAGCGCTCAGTTGTTGCACTGGCAGCAGGATTATCGAAACTTGAACTGTTAGGCAGCAGTAATGGAAGCCATCAGCTGGCTCAACACATGGCAGGGCACAGTGTGGACGCTCAGCAGGACTTTTCCTTTCATGAACCTGCACTTTTCCATCCCCGCACCAAGTGCATGCTGGGAGAGCTTCCGCCTCCAACAGCATCACCTCTAGGTGACCTCTGTCTGACCTTAGCGTCCACGCTGCAGTGGCGGTGGCGTCGGGTGTCTAGTGAGCTGGTAGTGGGAGAGTCTACTAATAGCCCTGTAGGACCAGAGACTGGTGGATACCTGCATGCTGTGTGACTGGGTTGCGCTTCCATGTCACCCTTCAGCAGGGGAGTTACTGAACGTTCAGACAGAACACTTCTATTCCGCAACAATGTCAAGTTCTACATTTCCGTGTTGCACTTAATGAACCCAGATATTATTTAGAACGTTCAATTTCCAACATTCCCGTCACGGCTTAAGTCAAGTCAAGTCAAGTTTATTTATAAAGTGCATTTTTGTATGCACAAAGTGCAAAACCCAAATCGCTCCACGCGTAGACATCAAGACGTAAACAGACATAGCCTATTAACAATAAACAAAACAAAAAAAATGCTGGCTGGAGCAGTGTGATTCGTGACCCGTACACAGACATTTAGACAGGAAACAAACAAATGAGCCAAGCGCCTCACGTAGACAAACAAAAACACTCCAGAAGGCAAACCAAAAGGGTTAAGAGAGAGCCCGCCTGGCTAGGAGGACTTTGGCAGGACGTACGATACGACTCATGCAGTGGTGAAAAAAATCTCATCTGCTATGTATAAGTTTGTGTGAGTCAAACTGGCTTAAAAGGTCATCTCTGAGACAAAGACAGAGAGGGAGAGGGGATGGCTTGCTTCCACTTACTGTATGTGCGTGTCTTTATATGTGTGTGTCTGCGTGTGTGTGTCTGCGTTTGTGTGTGTGTGTGTGTGTGTGTGTGTGAGTATGTGTGTGTGTGTGAGTATGTGTGTGTCTTTGTGTGTGTGTGTGTGTGTGTGTCTTTGTGTGTGTGTGTGTGTGTTAGAGTGTGTGTGTGTGTATGTGTGTGTGTGTGTGAGTGTGTGTGTGTGTGTGTGTGTGTGTGCTACACGAGTGCAGTACCTGGCAGGACTCTCAGGCCCTGGATGATCTCCCTCCTGCGTGGCTGCATGGAGATCCTGTCAGCACACATCATCAGAGCAAACATGATGAGGGCCACAAACTGACTGGTGTACGCCTGCAAGAGAACACACACACACACACACGCACACACACACACACACAGAGAAAGAGAGAGTTTAAGCAGGCGCCAGATACCCCACCACAAATGACCATGAGCTCACAGGTGCTCCCCAGGTTCCTGCTCTAGCGTTGCCAAGAGAGAGAGAGGCATAATGGCCGTCCACACCCAGAGAGAGAGAGAGAGAGAGAGAGAGAGAGAGAGAGAGAGAGAGAGAGAGAGAGAGAGAGAGAGAGAGGCATAATGGCTGTCCACACCCTCTCTGGCTCCCCACCCGGCGAGAGAGAGAGAGAGAGAGAGAGAGAGAGAGAGAGAGAGAGAGAGAGAGAGAGAGAGAGAGAGAGAGAGAGAGAGAGAGAGAGAGAGAGAGAGAGAAAGCCGTCTGGCCGCTTGGGTTTTAGCACCGCGCCGGTTGTCGCTCACGGCTCACGGCTCGCTCCGCACGCGGCCAAAGATGACGCCAGTGCACACACTCCGCCTCAGCGCTGGCCTCTCCCTCGGCCAGATCCCCTCGACCGTCGCACCACACCGCACCGCACCCCTCAGTAAACTCTACAAGCCGCCGCGCCGACACACTCGTCCAACTCGCCCTCCCCTCCATGCACACACACACCCCTAGACACCCTCCCCTCACACACACACGACATACACACACAGATACACACAGCCCCACAGACCCATATAGACACACAGACACACCCCTACACAGACACCCCCCCATACACACATACAGACATACAAAGACCCACACCCATACACACAAACGTTCGTCCTTCAACTGCTACAGGTCGTCTATAGCGGTGTCCATTTCAGTAAAGTAAAAAGCCTTTAATGCTTGTCCAAATCTTACACCCCACCCCGACCCCACCTCATATCGGCCGACACCCAAAAAACACTTGGACTGCTCAAATTCATAACACCCTCTGTGAGAGGTGTGTGTGTGTGTGTGTGTGTGTGTGTCGGGGCAGCATGGGGCCTGGCCCAACAGCTGCACACCAAGGGCTGGGGTCTTCACCACACTCTGCCCATTTCAATCTGCCCAGCAGGGCACGGGGCAGCTGCAATATACTGCCTTTAATAACGCTGCTCACATCGGCTCGCCAAGTCGTGGAGCCAGACAGGAATTAAAACATGACAACAGGATATCAGTCTGAACGTGGGCAGGGTGAGAGGTGTGGGTGTCGAGTTGAGTTTTGGAATGTTCTGGAACGCTGTCCTCGTGATGATGTTAGAGACGAAGGAAATGGGACATGTTAACTTGGCTATTGATTAACTAACTTGATTATTTGTGGCTTATGAGGAGCTGTGGGAGGACCGGTGGTGAAAAGCCAACTTCTGTTCTCATCGCCTCTCTAAGGCCACTG